>NC_137900.1:19669401-19960136 GCF_963455335.1 Martes martes
CTGCCTTCGGCTCAGGTCATGATCTCAGGGTCCTGGGATCGAGTCCCCACATCGGGCTCTCTGCTCATCAGGGAGCCTGCTTCCCCCCCTGCCCCCACCTGCCTCTCTGCGTACTTGTGATCTCTCCTCTTTGTCAAATAAATTAATAAAATCTTTAAAAAGTAAATAAATAAAGAGTGAGTTCCTTTCACACGAAAGAAAAGAAAGGAAGAAAGAAAGAAAGAAACCTCCTTGAAAAGTTCTGACCCTCTTGCTTAAAAAATGGCCCAACTTGGGGTGCCTGGGTGGCTCAGTGGGTTAAAGCCTCTGCCTTCGGCTCAGGTCATGATCTCAGGGTTCTGGGATCAAGTCCCGCATCGGGCTCTCTGCTCGGCAGGGAGCCTGCTTCCTCCTCTCTCTCTGCCTGCCTCTCTGCCTACTTGTGATCTCTGTCTGTCAAACAAATAAATAAAATCTTAAAAAAAAAAAAATGGCCCAACTTGACTCACACATCAATTATTTGCAGATATTATTATCCTTTTGTACAACACTTTTGAAGCAGGACAGATGTAATGATATGTGGAGCTAAAATTTCAAAATCCTGAGAGAATATTTTTTCACAAAGGTTTGGATCTGTAACTAATTAAAAATTAGACTTGTGTACAGAGATTCAAGTTCACATTAAAACCGTCCAATGGCAAAGACCTTTCACATTTTGGAAGACATGACTTTGTTTTTCTCTTTCCCTGTTGTTTCTTTTAATGACTGGTGATAAAACAGAAGGAAATACATTTTAGCCCTAAGACACATCTGGAAATGATATTTCAAATAATCCTCCCATTGGTCCTCCAGAATGAAGTTTAAGCACCCTGGTGACCTACATCCCTTACCTCTGGAAACCCTCGAGATGAAATCAGAAGGGTATTGACAGTCCTGCAATTTCCTTGGGGCTTGGGGAAAATAAATATGCATTCCTCTCCTTTATAACTCAGCAGTGGTTACGCCCTCAGTCATAACAGCTCGATTCACAATAACAGAAAGGTGGAAGCAACCGAAGTGTCCACAGACAGACGAATGAATAAACAAAATGTGGCATGTACATGCAATAAAATATTACTTAGCCTTACGAAGGAGGGAAATCCTGCCACATGAGACAACGTGGCTGAACCTCGAAGACAGGCTAAGTGATATTAGCCAATCACATAAAGACAAATACTGTATGATTCTGCTTATAGTAGGTATCCAGTGTAGTCCAAATCATAGAGACACAAAGTAGAAAGGCAGTTGCCGGGAGGTTGGTGGGAGGAAGGTTATTGTTTAATGGGTAGAGGGTTTTAGTTTTGCGAAAGGAAAAAGTTCTGAAGACTGGTTACACAACCAGGTGAATAGACTTAACACTATTGAACTAGACACTTATCAGTGGTTAAGATGATACATTTTAAATTTTATTTACATGGGTTTATTTTACCATTGTTAAATTAAAAAAAAAAAACTCAGTAGCAGTGCTTTCTTTCTTTAATTCACCTATTTAGCTAGTTGGGCCAATGATACTTATGCTCTTCAGAAGACACCAGAATCTTCTTTGGCAGGGAAGTTCGAGCATTCAGTGTTGGAACTCAGAGGCCCTGGAACAACTAATCCACACCCACCATTGTTCATGTTAGTGCCAGGAGTGAGGGCCAGGGAAGCAAGGTGGCTTTGACCTACAACCATGAGGTTAATTGGCAGTTGGGCCAGGGCAAAAATTAAATTCCTTCACAACACAATACTCTGTTTTCTTACACATATCTGTGATCCAGCAAACCTTCATGAATAACATGTTATTATGAAGTTTTTTTAATGAAAAACCAGCTCAGGTGTTAATCATTGCCAAGGTCTTGTTTTCATCAATGGATTGCTTGCCCCAAAGCTCTTTAGCAAAACTGAACAGAGTGAAATGTAGAAATGATAAGGTCTCATTAGAATATGACTTCCCTGAACGTCTAGACTTTAGCAGTTCAATTGTTATGGTTTTGATCTTCTTTAACGGTAATGTGGATTGCTGCAGATTTTTTTTTTTTTTTTTTTTTTTGCTTCTGAATCTTTTATTCGGAAAGAACTTAAACTGTGAGATGGCCTATGGTAAGGTTCATTTGACTGGCATGTTTAGAAGGCCAATTTTTTTTTTTTAAGATTTTATTTATTTATTTGTCAGAGAGAGTGAGCATAGGCACACAGAGTGGCAGGCAGAGGCAGAGGGAGAAGCAGGCTCCCTGCTGAGCAAGGAGCCCGATGTGGGACTCTATCCCAGGACGCTGGGATCATGACCTGAGCCGAAGGCAGCCGCTTAACCAACTGAGCCACCCAGGCGTCCCTAGAAGGCCAAATTTTTTAAGAGTTACAACTGACCATCATTATTTGTCCGGAATACCCACCTGAAGAGATTAAGACAAAATACAAAGAAAAAGAAAAAGGGAAGAAGAGTATGATTAGAGCTTTCTAATTAACTATTTATAGAAAGTTCAGATGGTACATTTAGACCATAAAGTGTCTCATTCACCTCTAAAATATTCCCCATCTAGCCCTCGTGAAGGCCAGGTCACCTGCAAACACAATGTTTTTATAGTTTCATTTCCTTTGTTGAGAACAAGAACAATTCCCCAGGTTCATCGCTCCTGCTGTCCACAGTACCCGTGTCCTCTCTCTAATCCAGTAGGGCTTCAACTTCTGAGAAGATGCTCAACATGGCTTCTGCAGTTAATTTGGTCAGTCTCTTGAGCTCAGTGTCTCAGAGTATTATTATTTTTTTCACATATATTGTCACGACCACTCTGTAGAACCACAGCTCCCCACCTCTTCACCCAGGTGACCTGAGCATGCCACATTGAGCTCAGAGGCTACCATGGAAATTTTAAATTGTTGAGGGAGCATGGCAATACTGAGTCACAAGAAATTCTGACACCATACAAACTAGTAGCTCCAGAGAGTTGATATTTTCTTTTTTCTTTTTTTTTTAAATTATTTATTTATGTATTTATTTGACAGACAGATCACAATTAGGCAGAGAGGCAGGCAGAGAGAGAGAGGAGGAAGCAGGCTCCCTGCTGAGCAGAGAACCTGATGTGGGGCTCGATCCCAGGACCCTGGGATCATGACCTGAGCCGAAGGCAGAGGCTTTAACCCACTGAGCCACCCAGGCACCCCAAGAGAGAGTTGATATTTTCAATATGAGATTCCACTACATTTCTTTGATGACACCATTTCTTTATGTAGCTGGATATTTAGCAGATACTGTGGTATAAAGCAAGTGCTAGGCAAAAATCAGTGTGGACCAAGAAATGAGGGTGACAGTGTCCAATGCGATTCTAAGTTTAAGAAGTTGTGCAGTATACAACAGGTGCACCTGCCTTCTTAACAAATAACTGTGATTACCTAAGAATAAAATAAAAATAGTATTTCTGTCTTTCAATATATGCATACTACTTTTTTCAGATAGTTATTAATTTATTAAGACACAAATACATATTGTTTGGACCTAAATACTTAATAAGCAACTATTAAATATGTAAGTATTTCTTTTGGCCTAGAGTAGAGACACCATGAAAAAATTACTAAGACACCAAGGTCACCATGAACTGACAAAGTTAGGGATCTGCTGCGTAGGAAGTCTTAGAGTTGTTACTGTGGTTGATTACTGATGCCCCAGCACACTTTCTGAAGATGATGACATGGAGGAATTCTATTACCAAAAAGTTGGACAACAGCAGGGATTGAAAAGCTACTCACAAATGCCCCTGCTAAGCGATTGAACATGAATTCCAAGCTGAAACTTAGATAGATTCTTTGTTGAAATGATGGTTCTAAAGCATATTGAAGACTCTGCTATCAGTGGCTCTGCTTCTTGGAATCATATACCAAAGAAACTGTCATTCTGTTTTAAAGCAAACAAAGTACAGGAGCCCTAAACAAATTTCCCTCTAGCCTTGACATTCCTGACCCTGCCAAAACACATCAGTGAATGCACGTCAATAGAGCACCCGCAACGATCGTCTCTCGCTGATACGTGCTTTCAGGTAGATACCTCCTGGTAAGAATGTTCATTACCTTGCATGTTTTCCTGGAAATCTGGTTTCCAGACTGCTAAGTGTGATTATAACGTCATGATGAAGCTCACGGAAAGAAGCCATGTATGGATTTCATATGTCACTATCAAAGAGAAAACAAATGATTTTGAATTTCCTAGTATCACATTATTAAGCATTTTCTTGATTATAAGAAGATCTGAAATGCTCGAAATGCCCCTAGTTTGATTTAGAAGTCTGCTGTCATAATCACAATTCTGTACCAGTTGGTTGCAATACGTCAGCTGCCATTGGTGCTCATTTCCGACCATGTTTGCGTTTTGTCTTTCTGGTCCAATTTTTCTCACTTATGTCTTTTGCTAAAAGCCATTTCAAAGAGATTTGGGGGGGGAAGTGGAGTAATACATTCTAGTAAAAAAATTGTCGTAATGCTCACTGAACTTCTTTGAAGCAGAGTGGTCAACAGAATTGATGCTTTTATCATCCATGTTTCTCCATGTTCAGCAGTAGTAGCTAATCCCACAAAATGGGGCAACTTTTGGAGTCTTGTCTTAATTATCTGCATTTGTGATTAGCTAATGACCAGCAGACACACAAGAATGTCTCCTGGATGCTCCTCTGCCTGTATCTAGTCTTCATTCATTGTACCTCAGAGATTTTCTTTTAGTAAAAGCCATGTGGCTAAGGACAGATGGCCTGCCTGTGTTATCTCCATCTTTATCAGCATCGAGGACATTTCCATTGGGGTGTCTTAACAGTAGCGGAATTTTCAGGAATATTTATCCCAAAGCCATCTGGCATTGATTTTTCAGCCTCAATCCCATGAGGTTTCATGAGGATCTTAACAGGAAAGTGGTAATAAGTCTCTGGCCGTTGCAATTGCCAACATGAGTGATACAGACTTTCTACACCGACTAATATAGGTAACAGAAAGCAAAGAGCATCTTGGAAAGGCGTTGTCTCCTTAATAGTCAAAAGATTTTTAAGATTACACTGAGTTTGTTTTATGTTCATAGGATAACAACTAAAGCCAAAGGACCTGAGTGCAATCCTAGTTTCTGAACTAGCTGAAAGTCTGAATAAGCCACAAATATCTTCAGCCTCAGTTTCCTTGTGTGTGAAATGGGGATAACCTTAACAACTACATCACAGTGGTTGGGAAACTAAATTTGAAAGTGATATTCAAATATGAGTTATAATTATCTAAGGAGGAAACTGGTATTTTGAACTCAGCCAGATTAGAGAATCTCTTTGATCTTAGTCTATGTGTTGTGTTTAAGTTCTTGTTTGTATATTATTTGATCATGAGTTACTAGTATAACCATGATAGCTCTAGAGAATTCATACAGTAGAAATGTGCTTCTGTTGAAGCCAGTCTTGTTTTACCACTTCCGTAATATAAGTACCTATTTCCTTAAAAAGGCACCTGTTTAGCACCTTTGTAATATATAACATAAAACTAGTGTTTAGGTCATTTCAAAAACCTCATCCATTTTAGGAAGATTTCAGTAAAGACAGTGCTATAACTCTATAACCTTCTTTTCTTTTAACCCTTGAATTTTGACTTTTGAAAAATCTCTTCTCAATTTAAACCAATTTTTAATTCTATCATTTTCTCTCAAGAGCCAGAGGATTTCTAAGTTGTTCTTGTTTTCAAGGGTAAAACATTCTGAAAGCCACTTTCTTGATGAAAATTAGTAAACAAACACAAACAGAGGGGGGGCAGTCTGAGTGCTCACAATTTTCTCTTTCCATTCTTCCCAGAGACAGCATAGCTGTTTAACAATTTGGGAGCAAATATATCATCTTTCTTCCTCCTTTTTTTCTTTCTTCTAATTGACCTAAGATTGACTCCGTCTGAGGCCTGTTTTGCAGCCACAGCTGACCGTTCTGTTCCTGTCAGGGTCTTGAGAAAAGGGGTCTTTTCCTGCTCGTCATTTAATCCAAATCACTTAAATTACATTCTTTCCTCATTGCCAACTCTGCCTCGCAGATGCAAAGACATTGATAAGCACTGATTTCCTACGAGATGGAGCAGCTTCAGTACTCTTGGCATCAGGGTCAGCCCACCTGACTTTTTTATTTAGTTTTGATGAATGTTCCTTGTTTTATACTCCTTCTCTGGTCAATTTAAGTTTCAATCAAAAAGTCCCTAATTATGCTTCTACTGTCCAAATAGTAAATAATTACTTAAGGCAAGCCTTATATACAAGCATACGTATATATATTTTCTCCAGATACCCCCTCAGATAACCACCTGTCCCGGTTTACTTCGGACTGTCTCAATATTTGCACTGAAAGGCCATCCTCCCAAGAAACTCCTCAGTCCCAGGGAAACTAGAATACGCAGCCCCCCAGCCCTACCTTATTTTTGGTTCTGTTTCTACAGTTTCAATCCGCCATGATCAACCAAGTCGGAAAGCAGATGGGCCTCCTCCTGACCTCTTCAGAAGGTAAGTAGCAGCCTAACGCTACATCACATTCACCTGACTTCGTCTCAGCACGTAGGCATTTCTTCCTCTTACATCATCACAAGAAGGGTGAGTATACTACAATAAGATATTTTGAGAGAGAGGACACGTTCACATAACTTTTAGTACAATATACTGTTATAATTGTTCTACTTCATTATTAGTTATTGTTGTCAGTCTCTTATGGTGCCTAGTTTGTAAATTTAACTTTAGTGTAGGTATTATGTATGGGAAAAAATATATAGTATATGTAGCGTTCAGTACCATCTGTGGTTTCAGGCATCCACTGAGGGTCTGGGAACATACCCCTCACAGATAAAGGGGGAATGAATGTAGTTGGTCATCCTAGCACCACTGAACAGTGTGATTAATTTGGCCTATATTTAGATCCTCCTAACTTTCTCGAAATCATTTCCCTGCAAAGCTCTTTTTGTAGATAGGAGCTCTGTATGTGAACAAGTTCAAGTTGTGTCACAGTGACTCGGGGTCAGAGAGCTCTACAAGCCTGCCCTTCCTTTATGAAACACTCTTTTTCTTAATTCTCAGCATTCTATTTTTATTCCTTTTCTTATTGTATCCCCTTGCGCACTTCGAAAGACTATATAAAATGTGATCACTTGAACTCTGTTTCTGTGAATTAATTGATTGGTTTTAACTTAACCAGACAGTTCAGTTATAAGAGAAATGATAGAGGGGCACCTGGGTGGCTCAGTGGGTTAAAGCCTCCGCCTTCGGCTCAGGTCATGATCTCAGGGTTCTGGGATCGAGCCCCGTGTCGGGCTCTCTGCTCAGCGGGGAGCCTGCTTCCCTTCCTCTCTCTCTGCCTGCCTCTCTGCCCACCTGTGATCTCTGTCAAATAAATAAATAAAATCTTAAAAAAAAAAAAAGAAAGAAAGAAAGAAATGATAGAGAATGCAACTTAAATTATTAGCTGTGGATTTATCTCATAGCAGAATTAGGGGTGATTTTATTTTCTTCTTTTCTAAATCACCATGTGCAGGTGTTGATTTTACAAGACAAAGTCTTTTAAAAGTAACTTTAAAATTAGGTTTTAAGTAATCTCAGTTAAAATGTGTAATGTTCACCAAAATCCATCCATAAGACCTCACCATTTCTGGTCAGGGCTGCCCAGGGGAATACACATAGAAAATTATCCTGGTCTTCTCTCCAGAAAGACATCACCATCACACCAGAAAAGGAAGACACACCGATCAGTGTCTAAGAGACTGAGAATCGTTAAGCAGGTCAGCCATGTGATAAGCTGACAAGGTCAGTTCAAGAATGAGTGAAACTCCTGGACAAGATGGCCAGAGGCAAAATGGGATTTGGAAGGGGGGAAAGGAGCTAAAAAAACAAGTCTTAGAGTGTTTTTGTAATTGGATCAAAGGAACTTTCATTTATTCATAGACTCATGGATTTATTTGAAAATATTTACTTGATACCTTCTATGTGCTAGTCTTTACATCAATAAATCAGAGGTTGCTCTTTCAGGACTTCTACTCTGGTGTGGTATGACAATAGATAGCAAATATAGTAAGTGTATAGTATTTTAGAAAGTGGAAAGTGTTATGGGGAAAAAACAGAACAAGCTTAGGGACATCAGGATGCAAAGTAGGGTGGGTGGAAGAAGGATTATAATACTAAGTTGCAGAGCAATGAAGGATTCAACTAGTAAAAATTCTTAAAAGGGACCAGGCTTTACCTAGAAGAAAGTGAGTGAAAACAATGACTTTGCAAAAATACACTGGGATTCCAAATGCTGGTTGACATCTAACCTGTGAGGTGGGACAAAAGAGGGACATTGAGTTAATGTCAGCTGGATCTGCCCAATTTGGGCCTCTTACCTTTAAACTTGTCTGTTCCTATTTGTCTTTACCACAGCTGTGATGAGCAAAGCAGTGGTGTTAATAGTTTCAAGAATATCCCAGTAGGCAACTACAGAAAGTTTATTTTGTATAGACAAGCATCATCTAGCATTTTCTATTGCAATCCAAGGTAATATGGAACCCATTAGGGCTTTCCTAATGGAGGTAACAGGTTTCTATTTTCATCCTTTTTTTATTCTTTCCCTGATATCAAATGCTACCAAAAAATAATTTTAGTATTTTAATTAATGATTGACTTTAGGGCTTGCATGAATACATTTGTGTGTTGTAGAAGTGAATGACAGAATCAAAAAGATTTTAAACTATACGGTTAAATGAAACCACTAAGCCCATGATAACAAGAAAGCATGTTATGGGTGGAAAAGTTATGTTGGCAGTAAGCCGGCATTTTATTAGTTAAAATTTCCTATGGTGAAATTGTCTTGAAGTTCTGCACAAAAGTGCAGAGAGGATATGTATTGATACGATGAATGAACGAATGAGCATAGAGAAGAACATAATAATGACTCCGAACCCTCATGCATTATGAAAACGTACCCATATATCCACTGTTGCTTTTTATTAAGAAAACTGAGCCTCCCAGAGGAGAAACATTATATAAATTGTACTGTTTAAAAATTGCTGTGTTCATTATGAGGAGCTTAATTATGGTCATCATTTACCCAAAAAAATCAAAGTCTTGTCAAGGAATTCATAATAATGAATGTTTCTCATTAAAAATTAATGAACAAGTGGCTGATTCTGAAGGTATAAAGTCTGTGGACTATCATTATTTTCCTTTCTTGTTTAAAAGAATTAATATTCATGCAAATTAGATCCAAATGACTACAGTTTAGGTGGTTACTTAGTACTATAGATTATGGATTTGTTTATCACCATAGAAGCCAATTATATTTGTCAGCATAGCCTAGATTATGCTGTGATAAACAAACCTGGAAATCTCACTGGTTTAAGAAGACAAAGGTTTCTTTCTTGCTCATGCAGAAAGCGATGTAAATCAGAGTACCCCTCAAAGCCACTCTCCTCCCCACAGTGACTCAGCAAACCGTGAGCCTTTCATTTTAAATCTCGGCCATTTCCCAACTTTCGGGAACATCATGGAACAGAAAGAGAGAGGTGGAAGGAAGGCTGTTCACCAGCTCTTAAGGGCTTCAGCCTGAGATAACACACATCACTGCTGTTCACAGCCCAGTGCCACATGGTTTTGACTAGCCTATCTGGGCTATGTAGGGGGAAACGGACGAGCATTCCATGAATGATAGTGCGCCTGCAACAGCAGAAGCAAATCCCAAAGAAGAGATTGGTAAAAAGCATATTGCCTACTAGATAAGCTCTGCTCAGAGTTTTTTGCCCAACACCCGGCATGAGGGAGAGGGCAGACCATTCCAAACCACAGCTGAAAACATCTCTGTATCTCGAAAACGATAAAATAACGCACGAATCCCTAAGTTTGCGATGTCATTGCCCTTGCGTCCCTGTGATCAGAAACATGCTATAATAACTGCTCACATTCCAAGAGTGATCAAACCATTCATTTAAAAAAAAAAAAAAAAAGACAGTTGGTAAACCCATCTCTCAAAGGGAAATGGAAGGACTTACTTCCTTGATTATGGAGTTATCCATGGCCCAGGCAAGGCCCTGCTCCTCAGAGGGAGGTACTGCCTTCTGTTAAAGTCTGAAGAAGGCTCCCTTGGCCAGATTAACAAGGAAGACGGTGCTTTGACTGGGAAAGAAAAACACTTCATTCTGAAGTCTTGTTTGAGAACACACACAATTTAACTTCCTGTTCTTCTTCATCCCTAGGCTAAAATAGCAAATAAATGAAGGACTGAGTTAATTAAATGCATATTTTAACATCATTTATCTGGCATTGATTGGCCGAGGCCACTTACAGTAAAGTGTGGAATAGTTAATACAAGTGCTGGCCATCTCCTAAAGGAGGTGACCTCAAGGTTATATAATTGTAGCAGTAATTTATTTAGCTTAAAATGAATGTGTTCTCAATTAGGTTGGTAGGCATTATAATAACACAAGTGGGATTTATATTTGCTTATGTCTTGGCTGTGAGGGTTTAGTTATTGGATTTGTTTGCCTATATTTAGTCCTCCAATTCAGGATCCCTCCCTCCCAGTAAAGATCAGGAGGCTCGTTCATGCTGATTAATAGGGGCCCAGTCTTAGCGTTGCAGATATTGGCCTCATCTCGCCAGAGGCCACAGAGGAGCAGACACGTAGCAGAGCCGCTAGAAGTCAACATGATCTGGGGGGTTCTGCTAGTGGGAACTGTTTCTCCCCCAGTGCAGATCCATCGGCATCTTAAAAGTACCCCATAAACTGGTGCTTAGTATGAAGACACATCATTGCTGGGGCACTGTAGGATTTGCTGCAGGTTTGATATTGTTGGAGTTCATGTTTTTGTTTTTATTTTGTTTGGGTTTTTTTTTAGTTTTTTTTATTTTTTAAAGATTTTATTTATTTATTTGTTTGTTTATCAGATTTTATTTATTTATTTATTTATTTATTTATCAGAGAGAGAGAGAGAAAGCGCACAAGCAGGCAGAGGCAGAAGCAGGCTCCCTGCTGAGCAAGGAGCCCGATGTGGGACTTGATTCCAGGACCCTGGGATCATGACCTGAGCTGAAGGCAGCAGCTCAACCAACTGAGCCACCCAGGTGTCCCTGGAGTTCATGTTTTAGAAACACACCTTCTCTTCCTGTACTCCCCTAGACCCCCAGAGGCAGAACAACTGGTCCTCTATAGCAGAAGCAAAAATCATCCATGATGCTCTACTCTCAGATTTGAACTTCTGATTCTGTTTGTTCAGATAGGGGAGCTGAAGCCTCTTTACCTTTCCTTGGTCAGATGCTACAACGAGATTTTCAAAGTGAACAAGCGAATGGCTGAATCTTTACCAACCCCACCCAGGTCTCTGTGAATGTTTCAACCTTTGCGTGCACACCAAGTGTACAACTGTAATTCTGTATGAACAGATAAAATCAATCATGATTATCATTTTCATTTATTTACAGGCTGTCAGAGATGAGGGGTCGGTGGCTCACAGGGTCCCGCAGCGGCTGATCTGGAAGGACTCAGCCAGTAGAGGTCTCTATTAGACTCATAATCATGAAGTACTCATGCCCCCCTGGGAGGGTGCCAGCCCTCTCAGGATAAGTGTAGCCTGTTTGCAGAATGTGTATTTTTGTCCAAAATTTTTTAAAAAAATCTAAAAAGGAAATCTGGCACTGGTTGCCCTTGTGTTCTAGTTTAGGCTGTCAACTTAACAATGCAGTTTTGTTAAGATCAACCAGTGGGGCAGGAGGACTCCCTCTTTCCCCTGACAGATAGAAGGTTCTTTCCTATGACAGCACCCCTCCCCCCCACCTAAAATACAACCCCTGCGCTACCTTCCCTCTCCAGGGAACTGAAACTAACACTCACCTCACTGTCTGCTCTGAGACCATCTGCTTTGCAGTGAGGGCTTTCACCAGCACAAATTTATGGTCCTTGGGAAGAATAGAGAGACTTTTTTCTTTTTGTGATTACATACGCAACAGATTCAAGTAAGTGATCAAACATATGAAATTGCTGGAGATGAAAGCTGTCACTGAAGCAGGAAGTCGTATCGACGTTCTCCAAAGCAGAGTGCTCGCAACCAGCTCATTTTTGTTTGAGGTGCTTAGTGGCTTTGCAACCCAGAGAAGTTTGTTCAAATGTCTACCGGCACAACAGCAGAAGAGACGACGACTTTATTTTTAAAGGTTGCATAACCAAGTCTCAGGTCCTTGATGCCTGTAGTCTCAGGAAACACTGTCCGGTGGAAAGAAAATTGGGCTGAGCGTTAGGAGATCTGTGTCTCTCTTTTCGTTCTCTGTGTGATGTTGAGTTTCTTAACCTCCCTGATGCTGGTTAGTTCTCTGTGGCATAGGGACGAGAACAAGAACAAAGGAAGACAAACTTCTTGAAGGAAGTTTAAAAATTCTTCCTTCTCAGGATTGTCCCAAGGTGTGAATAAGATATTTATTTAACTGAATCATACTCAGTTGCTGTGGATTCTCCCCTCCCCCCCCCTTCTTTTCTCATTGGTCTGGTCCATAGAAAGTCTAAGAATCCTTTTTTTAAAAAAATTGATGAGGGGATTTAACAGGTAAAATGAAGCTTTGGGATTATTTGAACATATCAGAGATTTTTATTTACTGTGCCCTGTAACACCCTCTTTATTCCGAGCATAGGACAAATGTCTAGAGTCAGAAGGACAGCGCAGATTACGTGTCAGATTATTAGTATCCTCTTTGATTTGTAAACTGTTGCTCCAGCTCTGTTTCCTTACCTATTAAACTGTGATGGAGGAAGAATGTCATTTGCACCAACAAATGCAACATCCCAGAAGAAAGCATGGTTAACTTCATCATCTGTGCACTCATCACCGGTTCATTGGTGTGTCCACTGGGAATCTCCTTTATGCTTGACCCCCCCACCCCACCCCCCGCGCTGATGGGGAGGTGCTGCTCACATCCTAGTTCCTCCTGTCAGGGGATCACTCTCCTTTGGGGGAGGGGGGTACATCTTCAGGTGAATACCTCCAATGCTAATGGATATGTTGGATGCTAATTAGAATTTAAAGCATTGAGAGAACCCAAATGAGGGGATTTCCCACGTTCAAACTAGTGAGAGGAATGTGGGTCAGAGAAAGGCCCCAAATGTCACAGGTGGGACTCAAAATTAGCTGGACAGTAGGTGAGGGGAGAAGAGGATGACGTCTTAAGTACTGAAAATAACGAGAACAAAGTAAGATAAACTTTCTGGAGGAAGGTGAAAAGCTTCCCCATGCTTCACTTGAAAGAAGTTGTCCTGAAATCGTGAGAGTATTCATAGTACACACAGATGCGTGGAGAAAATAAAGATCCTTTATTCCCTAAAGCTGTTACGATCTTCATGGGTAGTAAGGGGAAGAAAGATGAGCTGTTTAAAAATCTGGTCCAAAATATTGTACATTTTGACTCAGTCTCTTTGGGAGAACTGGTCAGTCTTCCCGAATCCTTCTCTTTTCCCTGATTCTGTCCTTTCCTAGTCTCTGATGCACAGAAACCCTGACTTTTGATCCAGCGTCTCCTTCCTCTCCAAGGGCAAACCAGCCAATAAAGCTCTCAAGATAGGAGGCCGGGCACAGTGGGAGCCTGTCCGTGCACTGCCCCACGTTCCTCTCCCCCTCTCAGATCAGCAGGTGGCAGGGTGACATCTGTCCTACAGAAAGTTCTTATATGTGTGACTTCAAAGTACTTTTAAAAATTCCCTCTTTCGTCACTACAGATGGGCCAGGGTCAAGTTTGTACTTGTTTGCGTTTCAGACAATCAGCTTATGGACAAGAGACTTCTACTTTTTTCTTTTTCTTTTTTTTTTTAAGATTTTATTTATTTATTTGACAGACAGAGATCACAAGTAGGCAGAGAGGCAGGCAGAGACAGAGAGAGGGGGAAGCAGGCTCCCCGCTGAGCAGAGAGTCTGATGCGGGGCTCGATCCCAGGACCCTGGGATCATGACCTGAGCGGAAGGCAGAGGCTTAACCCACTGAGCCACCCAGGTGCGCTGAGACTTCTACTTTCATTGTTTTAGGCTTTGGGCTCCTGTACGGTAGACGGGAAAGCGTTCATATCATATAGAAAAGTCTCTTTATCTTCGGCCGTGGCAGGAAGGCTGTATAAAATTGACACTTCACCCAATTAGGGTAACATCAAACATTTGAATTCATTTCATGCTGAAGATTTTTCTCAGTATCCATTTTGTAATGCTGACGAGCCAGGCCAGACGGAAACAGCGCACAAAGACGATTGCCACTGCGGCCTCTCAGAGGTTCAGGACATTTTTTTGAGAGAGCGGTATCTAGACAAGAGGAACGTTGGGACAGACACAGCTCCAAGACACATCTGCGCGAAGTCTGTAATCCCTCTGATCAGTGGAGTTTCTGAAGTTTTACTCTGGAAAGTGAAGGCTTTACTCAGAAGGTGACGAAGGCGGCGCTTTGTCTTGCAGCTGCTTTGGGAGATCCTGGAATTAATTTTAATTTTAATAACTTCATTGGCATGACAGGACAGGCATGTTTTGTGAAAGTCAGTATCACCGAAGCCCTATGTGGGGATGGATTGCATCGTCTCTTTCCTTGTGCTCTCCTCGGTGACCACGTCTGACTGTGAGACTGCCAAGGCCAAGGCAAACACTTGTTTCCCTAACTCCTCACCCCTCCCATCTAATTTTCTTCAATAAGTGGTGTTTGGGAAAGGTAAGGGATTTAAGGAAATATGCTATTTTTACATGTCTCCAGTCATTGGACTTTTTCCAGCTATATTCCTATACTCTGGTCACTGAGCCCAAAATGGATAAATAAATCTACAGAGAGTTTGTGAATTGGCTGTTTAGAAAAACAATCTAGCATATTTGTGAAATGTTCCCTTTCTGGCATGGCATGCATAAATTATTCTACATTTATGACCATTGTCAATTTGAGGACCTTTAATAGTCATGCCAAGATCAGAACTTGCAACGACGTGAGAAAAATATATCAATATACATTCCTCTCATATATAGGGTATCTGTAAAAATACAGAAACATAGGTAAACACATGTAATGCCTTCAATGACATCTCTAATCCATAAGAGCAATAAATAATATGGAATAATATTAATGTATCTTTGCTAATGTCAGCAAATTTAATAACATTAATAATGATATTAGCACAGATACCTTTTCTCACCTATGTTCCAGACTTTATGGACATGCTACACAATGTGATCCCAAATGTATTTTTTTAAAATGTGTGCATATATGTGCACATGTTTAAAACACCAGAAAATATACAACCCAATTTTTTAAAAAGATTTTATTTATTTGTTAGGAAGAGAGAGAGCACTAGCACACAAGCAGGGGGAGCAACAGGCAGAGGGTGAAACAGGGTCCCCGCTGAGCAAGGAGCCTGATGCGGAACTCATTCCCAGCTCCTGGGATCATGACCTGAGCTGAACACAGACACTTAACTGAGCCACCCAGGCACCCCTATGTACAGCCCAATTTTAACAGTGTTTTTTTTTTTTCTTCTGTGAGGTGAGGTTATATATCATTTTAATTGTCTTTTCTGTTTCTGATTGTCCCAATATTTCTAATATTAGCATGTGTTACTTCTGAGTTGAGAGAAAGTCAAAAATAAAAAAACAGCAGAATAAACCATGTGTCTGTGCATCAGCCATACAATGTAAATACTGGGAGATGAATCCTGCATGCAGCTGCAGCTGCTTGGAATCATGGTTGCGAGGCTCACACTTTGCAGATAAATGGTATGTTTTAAGGATCTAGGGAGGAAAGAAGTAAAAACAAGAAGTATCAGAAGGTCCAAATGTTTATTGCCTAATGCATTGATAATAATAGTCTCAATATAACCATTTTCTCCCACAGAAGTTTCTGAGAAAAAAACAGAATGCAATCGCATGATTTGTTCATCTTTGATTTCTTTTGTTTCATTCGACCAAACCACCAAAAGCATTCTGAAAACACAACTAAAGCTCCATTAACAACTACACATTTAAGGGACAAATTATACAAAATTTGCTCTTGGGAGGTTATAAGAAAGAGTAACATACATGTACATTTGCCTTTGCCAGGTATTTTTAAATATGAAGAGGGTGTTAATTCATGTGGTAACAGCAACAAATTATCGGTTAGATTTATGAGAAGAGATACAAGAGACTGTCCTAGTGCTCGTCTACAACCAGTTCTGCAAGGATGTTTGTGTAGCCCGAGTGTGTGCATGCAGAATTATTACTATAATCTACAGCAATGGTCGGTTCAGAGCTTCCCTGTGATAACATAGATTGAATTATGCGGTCTAATAACTTGGGAAAGAGCTTTATCATGAAACTGAATGTGTCCAGTGGTTTTTATATGACTCCGACCTCTTACGGATCGTTTTCTCTGACACGATTTCTATAGCCTTATAAAACTTCTCATATGTTTAACCTGTACATATGAAACTCACAAGATGAAAGCCTCATCCTGCCGGGGTAGCAATCGCTTTCTCTATAAGGAAGACCACAGGTTCCCGTAAACCTTAAAGACAGAATATAATTTGAGTTTTTCTCTCATGGAATATTTCTAATGCTGAAGTGTACAACATGACCCCAGCACATTTAAGGTACATTTGAAAGCCGTTCAAGAACAAAACTGAAAATAGGCAGGGATCAAATGGTTCTGGCCAGTCCATCAGAGAACACTGGGTTCATGCCTCATAGGCATACCTTTTTCTTGCCTTTGGGAAAATGACCTGTAGGCTGTTGTAAGGGAAGAGTTCTCATTCTGTAAATGCTGGAACAAGCAGATGATTTACCCCCAAGAGAAGAAAATAATGACTTCTCCATAGAAGACACCGCTTTGCCTTTACTGAGAGGCATCTGAATAATGAGAACTCTACAGGGCGCTTTGGTCAGAATGACGGTGTCACCAGCTACTTCAGTAGATTTTTTTTTTTTTTTTAATAAAAATTCTTCTACCCTGATCAATCCCTGCTCTTCAATTTAGAGCTGAGATTAATTCTCCAAGACACATTATGGTACAGTATGAACACTTAAAGGCATCTTAGAAGTGCTTGCTTTCACATTTGGCGTAAGTAATGTACCACCTTGGAAACTGCTTCTGTTGACCTTTAGATTAAAAATATGTTGGATTATCGTGATTGACACTTTTAAAATGACTCATTCTTGCCAAACACAGCATAACAACTTTCAAACATTCCCTTTTCTTTACAACTGCCTCGACTTTTCATTACGCGAAACGTGGCTGGCTGTATTCTACACTGTCTCTCATTGCCTGATGTGCTTTTTTTTTTTTTTTTTCTTTTTTCCCCTTCTTCTTCAGAGTTCAAGAAGATTTACATTTGAAGCTAAATGTTTCAGTGATCGCTCTGTTGGGTTTCATTATACCAGTGTAGTTAATCAAAGCAAGTCTGGCCTTGCTACCATGATTCATTGTATGGTTTTTTGAACTTAATCATTTACACAGAATGAATATACACATTATCACCAGGGCTGGATTTCTTTAACAGCCTGCATGACACAGTACTGTAATGCCTTTGTCAACTGCGGGTTCCTGAGAACGTCACCGTCACCGTTGCTAGCGTTTTTTGTAAAGACATTTCACTGATGGGCTTTCAATCAGAAAGAAGCACACAGGACACCCCTGGGTGGGGCTCCCAAGAGCAGAAGAAATGCCGGTTGACTTGACTCATCTCCAGTTGGGATACCTGGAAATCCTCTCATTTGGACACAATGTGTCTGTCCATGGTGTGTGTGGCCTTCCTGATCCTAGTTAACAAGTATCCTTTCCTCCCCCTCATCCCTAATCCCTTCATAAATTATTGACTCTGGGCATCTGGGTAGGGTTTGGCAGATCTCATATTTGGGGGACAGCCTGAGAGAGTTACTGGGATTGTTGTTTTTACACGGAAGAAGCTAATTGTGTTAAGTATTAATACCTGTGAACTGGATATAACATGTCTAGTTTCTGTGTCTAACAAGTCAAGTCCAGTGATGCTCCCTTAGGTACCCTATTTCTCCACAAAAAAAAAAAAAAAAAGGCAGATTCACTTTCAACCAGAACAGGTGGAGGGCGGGAGTCTACTCCAGGCTCCTGGAAATCAGTTGTCAGTTTTTTAAGAATTTTGTAAATACATTGTTAAGCAAAGCCATTGCTAAAAAATCAAAGTATATAACCTTTTAAGTAAATCAATTATATATTTTATTTTTTGAAGATTTTATTTATTTGAGGGAGAAAGAGCACAAGCCGAGGCAGGGAGCAGAGGGACAAGCCGACTTCCGGCTGAAGAGGGACCCGGATACAGGGCTCGATCCCACGACCCTGAGATCATGACCTGAGCTGAAGGCAGAGGCTTAAACGACTGAGCCACCCCGACACCCCTCAGTTAGGTATCTTAAAAGGTAATAAATACTCAAAACTCATCACTTCCTGTGCATTTTACTAAACTGTACTATTCTGTATGCCCTTGAGGTTCTCCGTGTCTAGTGCATCTGTATGATGGAAACAGGATATAGTAGCACACTGCCCCACATCTCTTCCCAACTGCACATTCAGTGATGTCACATCAGTAGCCTGAAATCAGCCATGATGAGAGTACTTACAGCATGAAAATCGCCAATGCTATAAAACAGGACTTGACCTGCTGTTTTGCCTCTCCCTCAGGTGTGAAGTAGATACTACTTTCATTTGCCTACCAGAAAACATCACTTAGTCGGTCTCAGAAAAATTCAGTAAACAGGGGTGCCTGGGTGTCTCAGTTGGTTAAGTGACTGCCTTCTGTTCGGGTCATGATCCCAGGGTCCTAGGATTGAGCCCCATGTCAGGTTCCCTGCTCAGCAGGGGAGTCAGCTTCTCCCCCCTTCCCCTACTCATGCATGCATTCTCTCTCTCTCTCTCTCTTTCAAATAAATAAATAAAATCTTTTAAAAAAGAAAAGAAAAGAAAAGTTCAGTAAATTATCTGGCCATAGGATTCCACTACCGGGGTTTTCTGACTATCAGAATCCATTCTGTTAAGTTTTGTGTTCTATTCCTCCCTCCAGTGGAACTTGAATGTGCCAATCTCCTTGTACACTCATAGAAGCTACTAGTGGCATTAACTGGTGTTTGGTTGGTGTATTTGCCGTGGTCCTTGAATTAGGTACCGCTTAAGTACATTTAAGTTTAAGCTTTTTTTTTTTTCCCATCAGAGCCAGTTTTCACACGTTTCCCAACATATGACTCTCCAGAATCGGAGGTCCAGTTGAAGCAAATCTCCCCGCAGGAATGACCAGGCTCTGCTGCAGCAATCCTGCCCCTTGACCTTCACATCCTCCTTGCCTCTCTTCCATGCCATCTCTTAACCCCCGAAAGATACTGAAAAGGATTCCTAGAAATCACTAACGTTTATTCTGTTCATTAAAAAAATCCCAATTACTAGGATTTACTTATTGTCAAAACTTTCACGGGTCTTCTTCAGGGTTCACCATCGCTACCACGAGTTTTGTTTACTGGCTTCAGCCAAGATGCTCCCATCTGGTTTCAACGAGGAAGCAAAAGGAAGGTGATAGAAATGAGAAAAGGAGAAAGTTATGCAGGCCTGAAAAGAGGCATGGGTTTGATGGGCTTTGAAAGAATCAGGGATTGAACTACCTGAGCCTGTCCTCTCTATGCCATTCTGATTTTTTTTTTTAAAGATTATTTATTTATTTATTTGACACGGAGAAACACAGTGAGAGAGGGAACACAAGCAGGGGGAGTGGGAGAGGGACAAGCAGGCTTCCCACTGAGTAGGGAGCCTGATACGGGGCTCGACCTGAGCTGAAGGCAGTCATTTAATGGCTGAGCCACCCGGGTGCCCCTGAAAACAACCTCTTAATGGGAAACTCAGGGTCCATGATCAACCAAGTATTCCCATGCAAATGTAGGATAAAGGAATTGAATGGTGTGGGAGCTGGGAGCCAGGGACTGATAAAATTATATGGGGCCCACCCACTTCTGTTTCAGATTTTCTTAGCATTATATGTGAGCACATTCACAACAGAAGCACTAAGTCACTCTTTGTGTCTATTAGTCACATTTTGTGTGGGAGTAAGGCTGAAATGTGTGCGTGTTCTCTTGATGGAGATTCTCTGATGGGATATCTTATCCCCACCCCCACCCCAAAGCTCTTTAAATGGTGATTCAAAAACCTGACCTCTGACACATTTCAGTCTTTCTGTTCATTATTGGTACCATATGCAGCAAGAATTACCTTCAGCTTTAAAACACTGACCCTGGAAGTCATGCCTTTCTCACAACTTTATCTACTATGGCATAAAAATTGTTTCTTCAAAACTATTAGTCACAGCGAATACTTTCCTCATGCGTACCATCATCAACATCCTTGCCTGTTTGGTCACTTCAGATGGAAAGAAACTGAGAAGTTTCTGCCTCACTCCTGCCTCAAAGAGGCCCTCGATAGCTCGTGATGGAAATTGTTTGGCATGTTGCAATTAGATATAAATCACACTCTAACTTTCCAAGAAGCTTTGTTCCCAAATGCAAAAGAAAGGAAAAGAAAAAAGAAAAGAAAGGAAGAAAAAATTAAAAAGTGAAAACAAAACTCTTAAAGTAGTTATAAAACTTCTATGCAAAGATATCAAGGAAAGAGGGTAACAAAACTTATTTAACTGTAAAACCTAAAAATAAAAAACTAAAAAGAGCTTATCACAAAATTATTGTCCATTGTTAGGATTCCTTTTATTCTCGTATTAAAAATACACTATAGCACTTGCTTTCCCCCCCCCCCATATATGCATACACTTTCTTCCTCAGTCGGACTAAAAATGAAGTATTTTGCAAATAGTAGTTGCTCCAAAACACTAGTCCACTGGCTGATTTCAAAAGCTGTGGGATTCTACAAATTGACCCATTAAGCAGCTGCTCCCACCTCAAAGTTACTCCTATTAACACTAAAATGCAAGATTAGACCTCACATAGGCTCGGTAATGGTGCTCTCACCTAGTGTTCAATCCTATATGTCAAAATCCTAATCAGGTAACAAGATGCTGAGAATATAGGTGGTGAGGTGCCCGAAGGTTGGCCTTCTATGCTATTCCATGCTGTGTCATTAAGGAACGCTTCTAGTTAAGTTGAGGTTGAAAGAAAAATGTAAGCATTGGTGTCATACAGTAAAACTTTAGGGGGAGAAAAAACTAACAACGTGATTTGGTGCAACTCACTTTTGTCAGATGAGCCATTTCTCTTCTGGAATTTGGCTTCAGACTCCTAGAATGTTCTGCAACTTGGGCCAAGTCCCTTTAACTTCCCCACTGTCATACCTTTTGTGAAAAGAGGAAAATAAGACTGTCTTCATGTCTTTGGGGTTCCAGAACAAAATAGCATATGTGACCATATGTGACAAAGTACTAAGGTGACTTATAAACAACAGAGATTTATTTCTCCTGGTTCTAGGGGCTGGAAGTCCAAAATCAGGTTCTGGTGAGGACTTCCTCTTAGTTCATAGATGACTGTCTTTTTGCTACGTCCTCACATGGTAGAAGGGTTGAGGGGTTTCTGGAGTCTCTTTCATAAAGGCACTAATCGCATTCACGAGGGCTGCACCCTTATAACTCAATCACCTCCCCAAGGCCCTACCTCCCAACACCATCACACTGGAGATTAGTTTCAACGTATGAATTTGGTGGGGGACACAATTCAGTCTATAGCAAATCCATCATTAGAATATTTCCCTGGCGTTCTGGCAGATGGTGATTCTGGCCTTGGTATCTACAAGTGCTCAGAAGCCCAGTCCAGGGCTGGGACAATGGTGGGGGCGGGGTGGGGGGGTTGTCACCGGAGTGCGGGGGACAGATAGAGAAGTCAGTCTGAAGGAGTGAGATACAGCTGCATTGAGCTTTCTCAGCACAAAGCAGGATTCTGGCCTCTTGAGTCTGTGAAACACTCAAATTCACTGAAAGCAGAGAGGAGGAGGACTATATATATTTATATATTGATCTGCATGCTGGGGTTTCAAATGTGATTCATTATGTACCATTTCCTTTACCCTAATCCATCTGCTAAGGTTCTCTTCTGCTGTGCAGAAGGAATTTGAAAAAGAAATGCGACTTTAACTGGGAAGAGAGTAACAGCATGACATAGTTAGAACCACCTGCACTAAAAAAGATTCAAGATGGTATTTGTCAAATATTGGAAGATGTGTGTCTGCTAGCTGAGGGATAACGGGATGTTTT
The DNA here is from genome assembly GCF_963455335.1 of Martes martes. NCBI lineage: Eukaryota > Metazoa > Chordata > Mammalia > Carnivora > Mustelidae > Martes > Martes martes. Next base: position 19,691,586 of record NC_137900.1, read on the forward strand.
CAGAGACTGTTTTAAAGTTCTATGGCCAAGAAAAAAAAAGGCTGCATTTGCTTCTCATAATAGTGGTTATCATTTCTCTTGTGAAATGTTTATCTACTGGTGATCTCACTATGGCTTCCTTTGGATTGTCTTCTTGTTTTATTTTCTCTCACTAGAAAAAGCAAACATCTTGGTTCCTGTCTCTTTCTATTATAAGTACCTAGCATGTGCAAAGTTAACACAAAGACTGCACATTTCCAAGGAACTGGATAAGTACAGTCAAGTGGATCCCAATGGAAATGCCATGGCGTGGGCATTTGGTTACAAATGCTTGTTGATTCTGTAAGAAGTGGAAGAGAGATGGATCCAGAAGGGAGTGGGGGTGGTGAGAGAAGAGAGAATAAAATAAACACTTAGGACAGAGCTCCCTAGTGAATAAAACGCTACTCTCCAGCTCAACTTAGAACTTTAAATACATGTCATACTCAATTTCATGTGTTGAAACCAGCTGATAATTCAGAGATTAGCAAAATTTCGTATCATACCCATATGGGCATTTAAGTTTTAGTCTACTGACTTGCTTATTATCCATACATCCTGGAAGATACTAACTTTACCAGTGTATTTTTGAGCTTGACCAAGGTATTTATTGCACCTGCATTTTTTTTTTTTTTGGTTCCTGGGTCTAAAGAAATTTTTTATCATAAAGGTAACATCACGGTGTTACTGAAAATCTGGACAGTAGGGAAAATGAGAACAAAAAATGCTTAAACATAACCCCATTACCACCTTTAAGAATGTTGGTGTATGGCCTTTTCCTTCTGGCTCTTTAATTCTTCTTTGCATTTTTACATTTTACTATAATTATTATATAAATATCACATATTTATATACATATAATGTAAATTTCATATATATTCATATATATACAAATTTTTTTTTTTTTAAAGATTTATTTTATTTATTTGACAGAGAGAGATCACAAGTAAGCAGAGAGGCAGGCAAAGAGAGAGAGGGAGGGAAGCAGGCTTCCTGCTGAGCAGAGAGCCCGATATGGGACTCGATCCCAGGACCCTGAGATCATGACCTGAGCCGAAGGCAGCGGCTTAACCCACTGAGCCACCCAGGCGCCCCTATATATACAAATTTTATATATATACACATTTTCTCTCTGATCTTTTCTCGATAAAATTGTATTTTAATTATTCTCTTGTTCTGAACTTTAAAAATGCAATTTCATGGCTGTATGTTATTTGTGAATGGATTATAATTCGCCTAACTTGTCATTAAGTCCACATTAATATATGTTTCTCAAAAACTGGGGTCCAGAAGTAGATAGATTGGAATATAACTAGTTGGGAAAAGTAAGGCGTGCTTTGGTGGCAAGTCTGTTAAACGTCCGACTCTTGATTTTGACTCTTAATTTCCACTCAGGTCATGATCTCAGGTCCTAGGGATGGAGTCCTGCCTGGTCAGGATTCCCACTGAGCAGGGACTCTGCTTATCTTCCTCTCCCTCTGCCCCTCCCCCTGCTCACGCTCTCTCAGATGGATAAATAAATCTTTTTTTAAAAAGAAAAAGTTAAAGATGTTACTTTATAACATCTCCAGTATACTATCATGTACTGGGAAGTTCCAGGATAAGAACTAGGTGTGCTCATTTCTCACACCTAATTAAACATGGAACAGTTTTCACCATGGAGCATATCACAACACTGGTGTCCCTAGAGCATACTTTGGAAAACAATGACTTAACCATTACCTTATTGTTAGATAACTAGTTTATAAGACTTTTCACTATCATTAAATAAGGACATAACATCATATGCAAATAGATTTTTGAATATTTAGAAATTTTTTTGAGGCTATATTCCCAGAAGTTAAAAAAAATGAAATAAATGGAAAAGTTGCTATATTTTTAAAGTCTTTAATACATATTGCCAAATTTACTTTCTAGTTGCTTCACTGGTATATTAAAATTTTTTTTTTTTTTGGAAAATATGACACCGTGTCTTAGAGTCAGTTGTGATACTCTGGAAAATCACTGCTGCTCTTGGATTTGAATATGGCTGAGAAAACCAACCAGTTCATTGTATAATTGTATAACCAGCAATATAGTTCTACACTGTGTGGGTGCACATACTGTTAGTCTCCTGAAGTATATGCCCTATGAGACTTATTGAGTTTATAAGCTGCAAAATGATTTACCTACTTCTGACTATCACACACTTAGATGGTAGGCAGAGATTATTTTCTGGTTTTTATAAAGAGGCTGAAGATGGGGTTGTATTTTTGAGATACCTAGAAAGTTGCTGATGCATGAGGTATGCTCAGCAAATATTGACCGAGTAGAGGAATGATGAAATGCATGAATGCATACCCACAAAATGTTTCCTTCTGATCAGCTATCTTTCTCTTTTTTTTTTTTAAGATTTTATTTATTTGGCAGAGAGAGAGATCACAAGTAGGCAGAGAGGCAGGCAGAGAGAGAGAGAAGGAAACAGGCGCCCTGCTGAGCAGAGAGCCCGATGTGGGGCTCGATCCCAGGACCCTGAGATCATGACCTGAGCTGAAGGCAGAGGCTTTAACCCACTGAGCCACCCAGGTGCCCCATCTGATCAGCTATCTTGAGATAGCCCCTATTTCACCCCCTCACTGTAGCCTGCACCATGCAGCACTGCAATAGCCAAAACTCTAAACCATGGACAGTCCAGGTTTTCTATGGAACTTAAATATGGCGGACCAAAAGTGGTCGATGTTCTTGCAAATGCTGACTGAAAGGATGATGGATACAAGCAGCAGGTCTTGGGAGCTACAGGTCATTTGCGGGCTATCTGACCTCTTCAGCAAATCTTAGACCTCTCTGAGCTTCAGTCTGATCATGTACAAAAGGAAATTAATGATACCTTTCCCTGGTGTCCGGAAGCTCAGATAGATGCAAACACACTTTGAAAAGTTAATACTGCATTGAAAAAAGAGGTATAATTATTATTTTTACCAAATCTGCGGAGCCCATCCCAAACAGTGAGAAGACCTGGAAAATGGAGCGTTAGGAGTTTGTAAATTAAAGAGGAAAAAGTAATGGAATTCCTGGGCATTCATTTTCCTTCAGGTGGCAGGCCTAAAGACAACACCAGTGTTTTCCCTAAAAGAACAAAAGTCTTCCTTCTTGCTGGTATTTCCAGTTTCTTCAGAAGTTGCTAGGAGTAGCAAACCTCAGAGTAATTTGCTGACTTTAAAAAAAAAAAAAAAACATTGTTGACAACTGGGATTACATTGTATCTCTTTTATTCTAGACTTTTTCCTGATTCTAGTTTTATTGGGTTTTAATGAGACGTGATCTTGTGAAATGCTTTGAAACCTGATTAAAAAGCAACATGAATAAAGGTGAAGAAGAAATAACAGCAGTGTTGCAGACCTAAATAATAAATTAATGAAAAGGCAGTGGTGATTATATATAATTAGACACTTGACATTCATGAGGGATACGGACTGGGACCTTTGGAATGCCCAAATTTGTGAATTCAGAAATATTAATACAGGCATTCTTAAGAGTCATACATTTCTCAGGCATATCTTCACATCAAATTAACCATTATTTCAAACTTTGAAGATTAGATCTTGCTCAGTTAGTAATTCTAGCAGTGGCCAGCACATTTTTCTAAAACAGTTTCATGAATCTAATTTCCTGGTTTCCATATAGAGTTTATGATGATCTTGTTTATCTTATTTACTTATGTCACTGCCAAATAAATATTGCACTTCCTTGTTTTCCTAAAACTCCTAATTGTGTACAAGAACCCATTATTCCTTTTCTTTCTTTCATTCTTTTTTTTTTATTTTAATTCTTTCTTGGTCTTTCTCTGTCCCCCTCCCTCTCTCCCTCCTTTCTTTCTTTTTTTCTTTCCTTCCTTCCTCTCTCTCTCTTCTTTTTTTTTTTTTTTAACCACTACAACCCTGAGAACTGTTAAGAGTGCAGACACACAGCAAGTGTGCTCAATAAGTATTTGCTTAACACTTTCTTATACTTCTTCACTTCCATGTCAGTACCAATGGTTGGCTTTTTGGTAAGGATAATTTTTGCACAAAGAAACAAAGTGGGCTTGTTTGTTTGTTCATTTATTTTGTTTTGTTTACTCATTTCATGAAATTACTGTCCGTACTCCCACCCTGACTTTTTTTCCACGTGAAAGTCCTAATTCAATAAACACCCCTTGCCCTCTCCTTCTCCTCTTGGCGGTTCTCAACCAGGGTTGATTTTGCCTTGCATGGTGATGTCTAGAGATATTTGTCACCAGTGGGGTAGGAGGGGTACAACTGGCACGTAGTGGGTAGAGGCCAGGGATGGCCCTAAACCTCTTATGGGGCACAGGACAGCCCCTTACAACAAAGAATGATCTGGCCCCAAATGTCAGTAATGTCAAGTCTGAGTTAGAGTGATGTGAGGTATAGGGATAGTTGAGGATTCTTAAACCAGTCCCTGCCCCTTTTTCTTTTTTTCTCTTTGTGCTTACAAAAAACACACATTTCCCTCTGTTTACACAATTTCATGTGGTACAATTAGTGGGGCAGGATCTGCTACCCACAGTGTAGACCTGTAGTTTGGGGATATATGTTCAATTCAGGGAGTAATAGGATGCCCATATATCTTCACTCTCTAAAAATCAGCTTAAAATGGGGGAAATTTTAATCTCCCTCTGTTTGAGTCCTGAATCTCTGTCTCTCAGTGCATTCTAAATGTGGATAGGAAAGATTACTATTTGGGGGACATTGTTTCTAAAGAAGACAATGTGACATATACATGCTTAATGGCCAGCTGGGATTACTGACTAGCTATGGCTCTTCCCTCCTCACACCAGTGCTGCTAACACATAGTTGAAATGCTGCTGATTAGAGCAGTAGATGCTAAAGGTGTGGCAGTGGGGAAGAGGGAGTCTTTGAGACAGGGAAATTGAAGGGTCCTTTTATTTAAAGATGGAAGAATGGCTATGAAGGGAGACAAAATATATAGACATGGTACCCATTTGGGATATGCCTACTAATATGCCTATCCCTAACTTAGGTGCTAGAATGGACATGTATTATTTCTATCTGTCCAGAACACATCTTTTCAGAACAGAACCTACATTGTCCTTGGGGAACAACATTTCTTCCACTCTTGGTCCACGTGGGCCAACACCATACCTGGCTCCAGGGGTCGGTATGAAAACTGGCCCATGAGAAGTTCCATTCCCCTGGCTGTCAGTGAATGGATCAGCAATAGGCACATGCCCCAGTCAGAGCCAAACCAGTGCCATGATTTTACTGGAAGAAACAGAAGATAGACACTTTTTTTTATCTGCTGGACTTGGGGCTATGAGTTTGTTAGCCAAAGCTGCCATAGATAGGATGCATGAAATAGAAACCAACATACAAAATATAATGAGCTGAGAATGGAGAGAAAGAATCTAGAACCTCATGCTGTCATTTGATCACTGAGCTCCAGCTGAACCTAAATCTTGGATCCCTCGTGTATATGAACCAATAAATTCCACCACTCCACCTTTAAAAAAAAAAAAAAGATGAAAACAACTTTGCGATACTGAGTTTTAAGTAACAGAGACATCAAGTGTGGATGTACCATCTCAGTGTCCCTAAATAAGATCACGCCTCCTAATTCTGAATGCATACACATTGCCCATTGTCTTTGCAAATTACATACTCTTGATGCCCCTCAATTTCATTTGTTCAGCTGCTCTGGCCACATTTGAAAATATTTTCTACCGGTCACTAGACACTCTGCTAACTATGGGTAAATTGATGCCATGAACCAGGTTATAGGAGAAACACAGTGTTTCTAGGCACTTACCTGACCAAACCCCGAGAAAAACCCACCAAATGTTATTCTACAATAATGACTAAAATAACAACAAAACTGATATTACTAGCACCTAGAGTCGATTAGTACTTTAGCACTTTTCAGATACTATGTGAAGTATTTTTTGTATTATTCATTTAATGCTCTCCCCAACCCTGTAATAGAGTCTTTATTTTTCTACTTTACCGAAGAGGAATCAGAGACAGAAAGGTTCCACAACTTACCAGAGGTTGCAAACTTAGCAAGAAGTGGTGGCTTTGCAAATCAGATCAGACTCCAGACCCTGGGGCCCTAACCACTGTTTTCTCCTACTTCTCAAGAGTACTCACTGCTGAGTACCTTTATAGCAAGGTTTTACAGGGATCAAATAAATGCATCAGTGATAGGCCTTCTCATTTCTCCTGGGAAATTCATTCATAAAGTGATTCTTTTCTGGCATCTACCAAGAACAATTTTACGATGAAAGATTGACAGGTGAAAACAAAGCAGGAGATGTAATGGCCACATGAGAGACACAGACCCCAATGGCCTTTGCCATTGTCGGTCTCTAGCCCTGGTCAACTGTTGACCTCTCAGTCTGTGTCCGCCTCTGCAAATAGAAGAGGGTGACTTAAGCGTAATGACAATGATGATCATTGATTGATGACTTACTACGTGCTAGGCGTTATACCGGCCTTTTCCATCCACTGGCAATCATTCATGCCCTTTTAGGTCTAAACCTCCCGTGATAAAGGGCTGTCTATGAATTAAAACGGTTTGGAAAGGGACATGGGAGAGAATACAAAAATGCAATGGCTTGCAAGAGTTGGATTAAAAATTCCAAATGCTGCAGTCTCCCAAAAGTCAATTTTTACTTTTATTCTTGACAGGGAGGCATTGTTTGTCCTTGGCAAGCATGCACACTGCAACCATTATCCCCGTTCCATGGATTTGGTGTGAATAAGGAATGAAATGCTTACAGCTGAGCTCTTGGTGGCCTGCTTAACCTTTTGGTGGAGTCCTCTAGCTCTGCTGAAAACCCAAAGGGACACGTGAGTACCCGGAGCATTTTGTTACTCTGCAGGCGTTTTCTCCAAGGGCCACAAAAAAGGCCTCCGTGACTCAAAGATGAGGTTCCTCAGCAGCAAACCGCCATTTGGGGGGAAAGGCAGAGAAATTCCAGAGGAGGGAGGGAAAAAAGAAGTCTAAACTTCAGCCACTGCTCTCAGTTATAATTGAAAACAAGGAGGACGGTTGATGACAATTGCTCATTTCAGCTGCGTGCCTGCGTCAGACTCCTCTTCAAGCTGGTATCCCCGGTTTGTATTTATTTTTATTTAAATATCCTGGGACAGGCACATTATTATCTGCTGCGGACATCTTTAGTAAACAGGGAGCTTAGGCATGTTTGCATTGTTCCGGCTTGTCGCAGTTGTTGACCTGATTGGATCACGCACTGCTTTGATCACATAAAAATGAAAGCAGTTTTTACTGCAAATTGCGCTGGAATGATTTGAAAACTAAACAAACCAAAAGGACATGTTCTATTTATTCTTTATTACTTACACATTTAAAAGAACACACAGACCTCCCTTCTCTCACTCCCCAAAATGGGAATGTGTTTAGAATGTACTTTTGAACCACCTTCTCTTTGAACGTTCTAGGCAAAACCCTCTGGAGGTGTGCTTCTAAAAAGCATCTGTGTGCCGGCAATTTTGGTTTGAAAAGGCACAGTTTTGTTGTTGTTGTTGTTGTTTTTCTCTCCAGACTCTCACCACAGCCCTGTCTGATGGACCCCGAAGTTTTTGTCTTGACTGCAGCACTTACTGAGCTCCTAAACTCAGACACAACAGCTGACCTCCCTGAGTATCGCTTTCCTCGCCTATAAAATGGGGATAGTGGCTTAGTCTTATTGAAGTGATTGAAATATTTAAAGTCCATGCTCGGTATTCAAGGAAAGGTGGATACTGTTTATAATTTTGGTGGTGTTTTTCAATTACAAATCAGAAAATCGAATCCCAAGGAAGTGAAATGACCTGTTCGAATAGTCACAGCTTACAAGTGGTGGAAAGGAGCCTTGTTCTTGGGCCTCAAAATTCATCTCTTCCTATTTTCCTCCCATTATAGCAACACTCTAAGTAAAAACTCCGTGCTTGCTATGCACACGTACCCCTTTTAAATGACTCCATCCCTCGTCATCCCTAATAGGTTGTCAACTCAAAGTCCCTAGGATGAAGACTTTCCAAAGCTGCCATTTTCTCTATCTTATTATTTTTTATTAAAATGCGTCCTAATTAAAGGATACCATTAGGAAAATGAGTGGAGAGGCAATGGTTTTAAAACCACTGTTTGCATAATGATGTATCTGTTGCTCTCGCTGCCTTTTTGTGCCTTTTTGATCAACAGCCATGATAGCCTTATCTTTTCAATGCTACAGTCATGAGGTTATTAAAAGGGACCAAATACCCTAACAGCCTCGTACCTTTGATTTTCTGCCATACTCTCCAAGTTAATGAGTAAGAGGGTCAAGGGAATTTATTCCTGTGCTTTAGGAAATCCACAAACAATATTAAAAGAGAAGTTGGTGGCAGATTAAGAAACTTTTAATAACCTTGTGCAAACCTTCCAGACACTCATTACTCAGCTTCGGTTAGCTCATATAGGTGATTGAAATATGCAATTTCAAAATATGCTGTAGGAGCTAGAAGACACCCAGCGGCTGACAGAGAAGTAGTTTAGGCAAGAAGAAAGAGGTCTCAGGGCCAAGGAGTTCAGCGAAAGAGTGAGCTCTTCTATTTTGCTGTATTTTTAACTAGAACAACCACATAAGAAGGAATGTTGGAAGCCTTGGGGGGTTTTGTATGCACACCATTTTGAAAACCACTAAGGACCACTGATTGATCATGTGAGCCATGTATGCTATGGTTGAAAGAGAACACTGTATTCTCTCTCCTCTCTCCCTTTCTTTTTCTTAAGGTGCTAGATTTCCAGGCAAGCGAGTAGCTTCTTAACTGCTCTATCAGTTCCAGTCTAAGAAATAGAAATTCTGGGGTGTATTCCTAGTCATCTCTGAGCTGGTATTTATCTTGATGGTGCTGTTTCTTAGAGCCAACTGGAAATTCATACAGAGCTCGAGATTATCAGCCAGATTCCACCTTGTAGCCTTAGCTCTTTCTCCTTCTGGGAACTTGGGCCAGCCACATATTCGTTTCACATAGAGTGAGTTAAGTATTTTATCCTCGTTCGATAAATGAAAATCTGAGTCTCAGAAAAATTAAGTGACTTACCTGAAGTCACACAGCTACCAAGTGGAATTTTGAACGTTCAGCTTACATCAGCCTAGCTCCAACATCCTTGACATTTGACCTCTGTTCCCTCTCCATAAAATAATACTGATCTCTGCTTTATCATCTCAAAGAACTTTTTGTAAGAATCAGATTAATATTTGTAAAAGTGATTTTATCAACTCAATAGAGCAATAAATCAATGCGAAGTTTTCCGAGAGAACAGAGGAAGGGCACTTTTCAGTGGAGGAAACCCCTTGGTCAAGGGCAAGAAGAGGGGAGAGAGGGACATTCCTAAAATACAGTCTCGATCACCCTGATTGAGTGGGGATTCATGTAGTAGAGCAGGGGGTCTACAGATTTTCTTGTTAAAGGCCAGTGAGCAAATATCTTAGACTTCTGAGCCCATCTGTTTTCTCTCAAATACCCTCTGCGTGAAAGCAGCCAGGGATGACATGTAAATCAATGAGCATGGCCGAATTCCCATAAAACTTTACTTACGGACACTGACAGTTGATTTTATATAATTTTTGCATATCATAAAATATTTTTGTTTTGATTTTTGTTTCAATCGTTCGAAAATGCAAAAACCATGGTTAACTCACAGGCCATCCAAAACCAGGCACTGGGCCCACGGGGTAAAGTTTGCAGATCCTTGCTCCAGATTAGTGAAAAGTCATCAAGTGGCTGAGTCATTCAGTAATGTCTGCTAGGCAACACAATATCACTAAGGCTTACTAGCAAGGAGGATTGATTACAAGGCTACGTCAGTTTAGAGTGCTTTGGGGTACAAAGAAACCAAAAAAGCTAACATCCAGTTGGAAGGCAAGCCAGTTCATAGTACAGTTAACAATCCGAATGGAGAGATACCAAGGTCTGGTCAGAAGTTTAACAATGTCATCAGGGACCCAGCATCTTCCCATTCGTTTGTTCTGCATTTGTAGCCTGTTGAATTTCCACATTTATTCTTGAGATTGCTTCTGTGGCTCCAAGCATCATGTCCTCACATCCCCAGCATGAAAGAAGGGGAAGATTGTTCACTGAGAACTCTCCCCATTTCAATCTCTTTTGTGTGAAAGCAAATGCTTTCACAGAGGTCCTTCAGCAGACCACCCGTTGGGTGAAACCGGGCCATATGGCCACATCTTTGCATTGCAAAGGAAAATGCAATTGTCCACCATCACTTGCCATCAGGCTGCTGTAACATATGACAGAATACCATAGACGGGGGGGGAGCTTAAAGAGTGGGAATTTATTTCTGTCAGTTCAGGAGGCTGGGAAGTCCAAGATCAAGGGGCCAGTCGATCCAGTGTCTGTGGAGAAGCCTCTTCCTGGTTTACAGACTGTGTTCATTTTGCTGTGTCCTCACATAATGGAGAGCAGAGAGTCATCATCTCTCTTCTGTCTCTTAAGGGCCCTAATTAAATTTATGAGGGCTCCACCCTCATGACCTAATTATTCCCCAGAGGCTCCACCCATCGCATTGGGATTTTAAACTTTGACATATAAATTTAGGTGGGAGGCAAACATCCAGTCCCGAAGCAGTCATTTATCACCTTGGTCCAAACAAAACTAGGATTCCGTGAGCAAGGAGGAAGTACAGCAATGACCCTTGGAAATGCCATTGACAAGATCTGCCTCAATGAATGAAGCAGCATCTTAGGGGAAATTGAGCTAGTAGGCACACTGAGGTAGGATGGAAGTGCTGGATCCTACACAGCCTTCTGTCTTCCCACTTTCCATGTACAATGGAAACTGTCCATAAATACTTCTATTTTCTAAATCGACCATCAGATGGCTAAGGGCCAGGACCATGCCTTGTTCATCAGGACGCTCTCTGTGCTCACCTGGCACGTGGCTGCCCTTCAGTAGGCTTTGAGAATAGTCAACAAATGGAAGTGTCCGAGCTTGCACGCAGAGTTAAGGAAATCCCCCAGTAAAAGCATAAAAGTCTGAATTGGGGAGAAAAAGAAATGAGTGTAAGAAAAGAATGTTCTCGAATCGAAGTTGTGCAACCTTACCTTTCTCTTCTCGCTCTGGGAAGCGGTGACACCATTCCAGCTGCAAGGCCTGCTCCTCTCCCACGGTTCCTGGTCCTGTTGCGTCCTCAGCGGAACTGTTTTCAGTTCCCATCTTTTTGCATCACAGTGAGTTAGCCAGGAAAGGTATCAGGGTCCTCCCCGAGAACGGGCCAGGGGCGATCTGAATAAACTTGAAAGAAATTTCAGTAGAAATGTGAAGGTGGGCTCACAGTACAGGTGGGTTTTGTTTTTTTATTTTTACCAGCAATGGTCGGAGGCTGGAGCCCAGTGCAGAAAATTAGGTTTCCATTTTCTGTTCTTTTGTTTTACGCGAGCTCTAAAGTGTTATCATCTCCTCTAATTTGTGAATTGGTGGCCATGTTCCCTGAACAGATGGCAACACCCCCAGTGACACTATAAGGAAAGCAAAGCTTTGTCACTAAGCAAACGAAAGAGAGCGATAAATGCCTCTTTTTCTAATTTTTGCATCGTGTGAGTTCAGTGTTGTCATCAAATAAAGTGCGCAACAGAGTTCATCTATTACAGTTGATAATATGCTCAGGATTTGTCATTGCTGCACGGGTAGAAAGACAAAGATAGTAAGCAGGTCAGATACATGGCTATAATTATTATTATTAATCTTCTGTGGCAAAGCCAACTCTCACAGTTCATCTTTCCTTTATTAATTAATCAGCATCTATAACAATGTTGCTATATATTGCCTTTGCTAACGTTTCGTAGTTTTCTCTCACATGTACTCTCCCAGTGCCATTCAGAGCAAGAGTCAGACCTGTTCACTCATAGACACATTTCTGAGGTCAGCTTCCTCTGCGTCTAGAGTTTTCTATGGGCTTCACTCTCTTAGCCTCTGGGCTGAGGCCCCTTGTTCCACCCATGCCTCCCGTTCCTGGGTCCTTCTTCCAACCTTCCCACTCAGTCCCACTTCCCATCACGTCAGGCAGGTGTGGCAAAGGACTTTATCTGGAGTGCCAGCTCCAACTGGATTATACTGGTTGTAAGGGCCCCTCTGTTTAGAAAACTCATGAGCAATGCCTACTATGGGCTTGGGATGTAATGAGGGCCAGGTTCTTGACTTGCCTACTCTCAGTGGTTCTTAGAAGGTAAGAACTTGGCTTGGACTTGGCTTGGCCTTAACCAGACCTACAGAGGACCTGCCCTCCATGTCACAGCCACAGGAGAATTTAAGACAGTAAGTGCTAAGGCACCCAAAACCGCAGTGGCTCAGGCCAGCAAGAATAACCTTGCGGTGTGCACTAGGAGAGAGATGACGGCCAAAATGTGCGCTGTGGACTTGACAAAGAAGCAGAAGAGAAAAGAGTAAGAGGAGTGCCTGAGCAAGAGAAACTGTTTTCAGGCCCATCTCCTGACTGCAAAGTCCACTCTCTAGGGCCATCCCCTTCACTGGAAAGAACAGCTCTTAGATAAACTAGGTCTAAGGGAAAAATCTCAAGGGACCACACCATCATTTCACTGTATGTGAGAACAGTCCTGCCACACACACACACACACACACACACACGTGTGCATGCATGCACATGTAAGTACACACACGTGTCCATGCATGCACATGTAAGTACACACGCACACACACAATGTGTATTATCTTTTTATACAATTCCTCGTGGATTTTCTTTTTTTTACGATTTTATTTATTTGAGAGAGAAAGCATGCGCATGAGGGGTGGGGGGAGAGAGAGAAGCAGACTCCCCCGCTGAGCAGGAAGCCCCACGGGGGCCTGGATCCCAGGACCCTGAGGTTGTGATCTGAGCTGAAAGGGGACACTTTCCCGCTGAGCCAGCCAGGCGCCCCTCCTCATGGATTTTCACACTTCTTAACAACGCCCCCCTTCTCCTGGATTCTCCTGTCTCTGTGGAGGAATTGGTTGCACAGCCCTGGAGGCTGTTTTCTTACCAGGACGCTGTACCGGCCCAGAAGCTTACTTTCAGTTTAGATACCGTGTTGCCAAGAGAGCCGGGTGGGCGCAGATTACCGACGAGCCCTCACGCGGTGGTCAGTGGGGTCCGGAGCAGCCTCGGTGGCCCACAGCTTAGAAGGAACAGGGCCCCTGACTAGGTGGGGAGAGGCTAGAAATCTGGAAATGGGAAGCGCAGGCGGCGGTGGGGGACGCCAAGCAGCAAGCCTCACGTGTCTGGGGAAGGACGTGCGCAGCTGCCTTCGGGCGGAAGCCCTGCTCGCGAAACTGACCTGATACTGACGGCGCCGCCCCGCTAGCTTATTACCCGAGGTCAGAGGCCGCGCTCTTCCGCTCCGCGCTCATTCACGGATTCCAGGGATTCTCAAAACCGAAGCCAGGCACGTTTCTTTCCACAACTCAGTTCGCAAGGATGGACTTCCTGTCGTGAGGTGGGCACCGGGTGCTTGGAGAGAGGATTCGGGCTTGCCTCAGGGAGTTTACAATCTGGAAAACTAGGGGGGCGGGGGGGGGGGTGGGGCGGAGAGCTAATAAATTAGACAGAAAAGTAACACCCTGACTCAAGTTGGCAGTCAGATGCTTCTGTCTGTCACCATCAGAACCTTGTTCATGGGATTGATACTTGGGGGCAAGGCCCCAAATAATCCTTCACAACCACAAAATTGTTTTGGAAGTGGCATGCTATATACCAGTGGTTTTCAACCAAGCGTCACTTTGGCCCCCTTCCCCCGGAGGACTTTTGACAATGTCTGGAAGCATTTTTGGTTGTTGCAACTTGACACAGCATGCTTCTAGCAGGTGGAGGCCAGGGAGACTGCTAAAGACCCAAGACCCTAAAATGTAAAGGGCAGTCCCCACAACAAAGAATTATCCCAGCCCAAAGTGTCAATAGTGCCAAGGTTGCGAAGGCTTGCCATATATATATATATATATATATATATATATATATTTTTTTTTTAAGATTTTATTTATTTGACAGAGACACAGAGAGAGAGGGAACACAGCAGGGGGAATGGGAGAGAGAGAGAAGAAGGCTTCCCACTGAGCAGGGAACCCAATGCAGGGCTCGATCCCAGGATCCTGGGATCATGACCTAAGCCAAAAGCAGACTCTTAATGACTGAGCCACCCAGGTGCCCCATCAGAAGCCCTGCTTTATATTAAAATTCATGCAAATTTTAAATTCTACTCAATATTGAGAATAATATTACTTAACATTTTGTGTGTATGTGTTTTCTTTTTTGTTTTTGTTTTTGTTTTTGTTTTCTGAGTAAAATTGAAAGAAAATGGGGTCCTGTCATTCTGATGCTCTGGCCTGGGCTCTGGGCCTTGGGCACCACACTTTAAAAAAGCATGGCCCCATCCTTCTTCTCCATTGATTGTATGTATCCTTCGGCTTACTGTCCACCTCTTCTGTGAAGACATCACAGCAGCTTACGGCAGAGGGCTGTCAGATTAAGCAAGTAAAAATATGGGATGCCTGGTTAAATCTGAATTTCAGAAAAATAATCTTGTAGTGTCAGCATAGTTCATGAAAATAGTTTGGGCAATTGAAATTTAGAATTTTAGTTTCAATTTGGGATTTGAATTTCAGATAAAGAAGAAATTTTTTTCAAAAAATAGAAACATGCCCCATGTGATATTTGGGATATGTTCATACTGAGCAACATTTATTTTTTTAACCTGAAATTTCATTTGAACTGGGTATCCTATATTTTATCCAGCAGCCCTACCTACCCCTGCTTTAAGTGTTTTCTGTCTCCTCTCAACTCATATGATGCTATGGGTTGTACTCCTATGATACTTGTGTTTCATAACTTTATTTGAGTAATTCTCCTTTAGCAAGCCTGTTTTAACCCCCCTAAGTAGAATCTAAGTTTCATAAGGCTGGAATCAGGCCCCATCACTTTGTTCTTGTTGTCTAGAAAAGTGCACTGAATATTGCAGGAACCCAATAAATATTTTGTGGCTGATGCATCATGACATTTTCATGCTATGCTGGGAAGCTAGAAACTTTATTAGGTATCATTACATGAGACATACTCATAAGACTAGGATTTTAGCAGGGAGGATAGACTGTGTTGGTTAGGATTCACTTGGCTGTTAGGATTCACCGAAACAAACAAATAAAAATCATCCCTAAAACAAGACACAAGTATACTTCTCTCCTGCATAAAAACAGGCCGGAGATGAGGAAGGCAAGGCTGGTGAGGTACCTCCACTGTCAGAGACCCAGGCTTCTTTGAATTTATCACTAGGCTCTCCTTAGGGTGTGGCCTTTGCCCTCACCTTCCAAAGAGCTGCTGGAGATCCCGCCCTCGTATCCACATTCAAGAACCAGAAGGGCAGGAGGGAAGAGGACGGGCTCACCCTCTGCCTTTAAAGAGAGTTTCTTCTACTTGCATCGCCTTGACCAGAACTCAAGCTTACGGTCACCACGCAGATACAAGGGAGATTGACAAATACAGTCTGTGTTCAGGGGAGAAGTGTGCCCAGCTAAATGTGAGGTTAATTTCAGAGCAAAGTGAAGAATGGATATTTGATGAGCAAAGAACAGTCTTTGATACAGATCTCATCTGGCCTGAGACACAAGTTCCATTACCACGTTTGACTTCTATCCCTCGTTCCAAAAGAAATGGAAAACAGACACTAGAAGAGTTCCGGGTCCCCATGGCAACAGTTCACAGCTTGTTTATAAATGCCGCCTCCTTCGCTCAGCCTTCTTAGGTTCTTCCTTTCGCTTATCCCTTTATGAACCATCCAAGCATTTAATGTATATGCATGGTTTTTACCTTGCCTCATAGTTATGTCCGTGAATTCCCGTTTCCCCAGTAGATTGTAGACATCTTGAGGACAGCGTCAGTTAGGAAATCTCAGGGGGCCTCTTGATGTGTCGCACACACAAGTTCACCTGTCAGTTTCATGGGAGAACAGCTGTCTCACACCCGTGGGAAAGGAGTGACAGCCTCGCACAGACAGGCACAGGAGGGAAATGTCCACATTCTCTTTAATGATGTCCAAGATAATACAGTGTAGGGATTATTTCATTTAGTTAAGCGGATTTGGTAAAGGGGAAAAATGAGTTTTGTTTAGAGACTACAGGGAGCTTTTGAATATAACCAATGTGAGAGTCTCAAGATTTGGGCTAAAACCCTGCCCCAAACGGCTCACAAAAACAGCATGTCTGCAAAAGTTGCCATTACTGAATGCACTGGTGTAGGAAAGCGGTGCGTGAAGGCTAATGCCTATACAGATGGTGTAATGAAGAAATGGGAGGTTTAGGCAGGGGAACCACAGCTCCAACAGAAGGAGCTGAAAAGATATAGATAAGATTAGTGACATATGTAAAGGCCCAGATACTGTGTGACAAAGTCTACCCAGCTGAATAGGCCGAAGCCAGAAGTAATAGGAAGGCCATGTTCTCCCTAATCCGCCAAGATAAGCTGTTCCATCCAGAATTATCAGCCAACAATCTTCAGGGTATCAGGCTGAAAATGAAGTTTCAGACTGCTTTGATTCCTCATCCATAAATGAGAAAGTGCCTGAAGGATCTTTATTTATTCTCGCTCCCACCGAAACACTCTTCAAAAAGTGCCAATATACTAGCAACAGATGCATAAAGCCTCCCTTCCTTTGATTGACAGAACATGATATAAAGCAACCCTCACTTGACATTTCAGTTTTATAAGTCTCCTAGCAGGGGGAGGGAGAAAAAAAAAAAAATCTTGAAAAAAAGCCACCAGAAAATAAAGAGGATTTTTGCAAACTCACATGAATGTTTTCAGAATCAAATTTAACAGTTTTATTTCTCTCCAGCCCTTATGTGGTATTTCGGGTTGCAGATGAATAATTTCAGCAGAACTAATTTCAGCCATGTGCTTATTAATGTTTATGGCTTATTAAAACAAAGTATTTACATGTTAATGTTTGTTGATTACTGGATGTTTAAGTTGCTTAGTTATAAATAATTGGGATATTCACTCTGGGGAGGAGATATTTAATTTGGTGCTGCGTGTGCGCTTTAATTTAGATTTCAAAATAAGTAACTGAGTGAGGAAATGTCATCCACACCTATGCATTTCAGTTTTGAAAGGTCATCCCGTGGTTAGTTGGTACATTTACAAATTCTTGTCACACTGTTCAATAAGATATTAAAGTCAGCCTCACCCCTCTACATATTTCTTGCAATTGACATATAAGTGTTTTGTTTGAAACAAGAACTGAATTTAATGCCACATATTTCTTAAGGAAGAAGGGTCAAAAAATCTTCTAGGGGAGCCTTTCAGAAAGATAGTAATGCTTTTTGTCTTACCAAAGGTGTCTGCTTTGCATTTAATTCCTCTCTGAGCTTCTGCAAAGGTAACGAGTAGCTGGAGCGGTCCACATTCTGTGGCAAACATGGCGGACTAGGATTTCAGCACACCAGCATTTCCCTGCCGAACATCAAAGCTGCTTTGGATCCCGGGGTTGACTTTACGTCACTCAAAGAGCATTTCAAATGGTGATCTTCAAACTGTAAAGAAAACTCTGGGTGAATAAGAGCAACAGCAAGAATATATACCAAATTTGACAAACCTTAGCTGGATGGAAGTCAGTTTTCTTTCAAACATAATGTACTTATCTGTGTCTCCTATTTTCCCCACTGGCCAACCAACAGAACAGTTAGAGAGCATGTCGATGTTGCCAGGAGGGGTGTTATCACTCTTTGTCCTGCTTTGGGTGGTATAAGTGGTGGGATGACTCCAAATCTTGGTTATTTTGCCATAGGGAAGTGGGAAGTTGAGGAAAGCAATTGGGGTGGTAATATTACTATTTCAGACTGAGGCTTGTGTCCTGCCCAAACTCACATGTTGAAGCTTAAGTACCTAATATGATGTATTTGGAGATGGGCTTTGGGGAGATAATTAGGTCAGAAGGATGGAGCCCTCATAATGACATTAGTGCCCTTATGAGAAGATACTCTCCCCTTCCCCTCCCCCATGCCCTCTCCCCTGCTTCCTCTCCCTTGTGAGGACGCAGCAAGAAGGCAGCCCTCTACAAGCCAGGAAGTGGTCCTTGGGAGACATCAGAACTGCCTTACCTTGCTCTTGGAATTCCCAGCCTCCAGAACCGTGAGAGATAAATATTTGTCCTTGAAACAACCCAGTCTATGGTATTTTTGTTTTAGCCGCCCGAATTGACTAAGACAGTGCCTAATAATAGTATTTTTATTGGCATAGAGATACTCTCAGAGAAGCCAGGAGTAAGTTACTGACTTGCCTACCTCCCCCCACCTTATTTTTTTGACTGGATAAGAGATTCTATAATGTTTCCAGATGTCAGCCAATAACCAAGGAAAACAGAGGAATTAAATTGAGAATATTGAACAGAAAGTATATAGATATAAATATTTGCACAAATTCAGGATATTCATTTTTTTAAAGACGTATTCATTGATTTTAGAAAGAGAGATCATGGGGCACCTGGGAGGCTCAGTGAGTTAAAGCCTCTGCCTTCAGCTCAGGTCATGGTCCCAGGGTCCTGGGATCGAGCCCCGCATCGGGCTCTCTGCTCAGCAGGAAGCCTGCTTCCCTTCCTCTCTCTCTGCCTGCCTCTCTGCCTACTTGTGATCTCTGTCTGTCAAATAAATAAATAAAAATTAAAAAAAAAAAAAGCTGTTAAGAAAGAGAGATCAGGAGCAGGAGGGGCAGAAGGATAGAGAATCTCAAGAAGACCCCGCACTGAGTGTGAAGCCCAATGTGGGACTCGATCTCATGACCCTGAGATCATGACCCTGAGATCAAAGCCCAGAGCCAAAACCAAGAGCCAGACACTCAACCGACTGCAACACCCAGGTGCCCCAGGAGAATTCATTTTAAAAATAGACTTCTACTCCCCCATTCATTTAGGACCCAAATATTCATCTTAAATACAATAATTCATATGATATATGCAAAATGGATAAAGAGCACAGGATGGGATGGAATACTAGGGCTACACAATCTAGCCCCAGAAAAAAGGATCTGACTAAATTTTACTTATGTGGCCCACTATGAACCCTGAATCAGAAACAATGGTTAATTTTTTTCCAAAATAGGAGACTGGCTCCTAAGAAGTTCCAGGCTTGATGCCCAAAGACATCGATGAGATGTCTGTTTGGATTAACTATAGTTCACAATGCCTGCACCTCCTTCAATCTATTTTTTATCAGTTCACCTGATGATGAACTAAATCATATCATGGCACGAAACAGCCTCTCTTTTCATTTACACCTCATAGAGACACCCAAGATGATCCAGGCCAGGAGTGCCCAAGTGACAACAGGGACGTTCGTCTCCTGGGAGAAAAGTGAAAATGCCTATAGCATTGTAGAGATATGTTATCATAACTGGACCTTAAATAAGAAGAAACACATAAAGTCAGCAGACAGGATTAAAATAAATTCGGTTGACAAAGAAGTTTCTCCTAAAAATTAAGTTTTTTTTAAATGCGTATTATGAGACAGAAATTCTGTCTACTTTATCTCATTTAAAATTCCCAATAACCCTTTGAACAGAGTGCTGTCAAAACCCCCATTTTCTTCTTTCTGGCCCTAACTGAACACGGTCCTGTCACTTGGTCAAGATTCTATCGCTAGTGAACAGCAGAGTCTAACTTTACACTCGGCTGCCGGATTGCACGCCCAGCCTGCAGTCACCACTTTATGTTACTAGTTTTTTATTCTTTTGTTTGGGAATTGCTTCTGCACATCTATTGCATACGTACTTTTTTTTTACCTTGTAATGGGAAAAAAAAAATCCACAGCCTGTGCTTAACTTCTAAAACCTCTGGAACCTTGGACATGATAAAAATATTTCAGAATATATAGTGTGTCCAGGACTGCCACAATATGCTTATATAGTAACAGCCAACAATGATGTGTGTGTATGTAATGGGTGTGTTTAAAAGAGTCATTCTGTTATTCTAAAATACATTTTCCATACATAACTATGCAATCTTTGCTAAAAGCAGCGTGTCAGAATGACCCTTATAATTTCAGGGTAAGGGCAAATTAAGTCTACCATGTAAAATACAAAAATCCCAAATATACAGACTTGATTCCAAAAATGGCTATTTAACACAAAATAGTTGAATAATTCATGCTGTGCTATATAGGCAAGTCCTGCACTCAGTTGGCATTGGTACAGGCATTTTACCATAACTTGTGCCCACTATTTATTATCCAAATGTCTTACAAAGGTGTGTGATGTTGCCTATAGGGAGACAAGATAAGAATGTGGATGACTCCATCAAGACTCCCTTACCATGTGTTCTGTACAAGTCAGCAGTAGATGAAGTGTACAAATAAAAGACTATACTTTTTATAAAAAAGTAAATATAGGCATATTCTCATTAGCACAGGAACTGCCTTCCTGGAAATATTCTTCCTGGAAATATAACTTCCTGGAAGTGAATCTGTACCCTCCATGTTTATTAGGTCATAGCCCTTGTGAGGATGTGGTCCCTATGTGGTGATTGTTTAACCGTAACACTGACTAAAATAGTCCTTGTTCTAGAGCAGACACTCAATAAATATTTGTTGAATGAATGAAAGAATGGATTATCCATTCACTTCGGCTTCCCTGAAGTCATCACATACCTTTCAACATTGTTTCTTCTGCGTACTAGCCACCCCACCACCAGGTGGGACAGACAGACCAGGGAGTCTGTCTCCCTGTCTGGGGAGATGTTTGTCTGTCTGAGTGCTTCTGTCCATCCTGGTTGGGGGCTGATCTTACCCTCTGTTTCCCCACATGGAAGTCCCGTCCTTTGAAGGTGCCTCAAGCCATTATCAACCTCGAATATTAAAAACCCTCCTAAAAGACTTGCTTGCACTGTTTCCCTCCTCTGGTGTGTTTACAAATACATTTCTTATTAGCTATTATGAGTCAGAGTTGCTCAGCTAAACACAAAGCAACAGCAGAATTAGATACTCAACAGAATCAACAAATTGCCTGACGAACACAATTCAAACTGAGCCAAGTATCTCATGGCCTGCTGCCGGTCTTTGAAAGAGCTTGGCATCCCAGTGCTCTCTTCTGTACCAGCTACCCTGTCATTTAAAAAAAAAAAAAAAAAAGTAGCTATTAATTACATTATACACTATCTACATATTTGGTAAAAGTATTTTCTGAGACAAAGAGTAAAATATCGACGGGGTGCCTGGGTAGTTTAGTTGTTAAGCGTCTGTCTTCAGCTCAGGTCATGATCGCAGGGTCCTGGGATCGAGTCCCACATCGGGATACCTGCTCAGCGAGCCTGCTTCTCCCTCTCCCTCTGCCTGCTGCTCTGCCTGCTGTTCTCTCTCTCTCTCTCTCTCTCTGTGTCAAATAAATAAATCTTAAGAAAAAAAAAAAGAGTCAAATATTGAGTCAGTAGTATGGGAGGGAATCCCAAATGTATGCCTGCATTCTAGTTAGAAAACAACAGATTTGTTTTGTTTTGTTTTACTCCTTTATTGCTGTGTAGCATATATACCATAAAGGGTGCAGATCTGCAATATGCATTATAACAAGTTTTACCAAAGAAACACAACTGGCCCACAACCCAGATAAAATCATTACCAGCAAACCAGAAGTCTGCCTCCTACCTTTCTCCTACTCATTACTTACCCCATTCCCAACCCACAGAAAAGGAACTCTAGGATCTCTTACCAAAGATCTGTTTGCCTATGTTTAACTTCTTATAGATGTGTTATATTGCGTAGACCCATGTGTGTCGATCTTCTTTCACTCAGTCTTGTGTCTGTGGGATTTATCCACATCGCTGAGGGTAGCTGTGATGCATTCATTTTCATTGCTATATAGTATTCCATTGTACTAGTATAGCACAGTTTATTTATCCATTCTTTTTTAATGGATGTTTGTATTTTTTTCCCAGTTTGGGGCTGTTATGGATGTTATTGTATGTGTTTTGGTGCACATGTAACATTTCTTTGGGGTATACTACTAGGAGGGAAATAATCGGGTTAGAGGATAAGCACACTTTTAATTTTTAGAAGGTATTTCCCTACAGTTTCGCAAAGGGTATGAGAGTTCCCATACTCTGCACACATAAGACACTTGATATATTTTGGAGTGTTTTTAGTTTGGGTTTATCTTAGTTATCCTTGCGAATGTGTAGTGTTACCTCAATGTGCCTCTCTTTGCATTTCCCAAATACCTAACAATGTTGACCTTCTTTTCATATGTTCATTGATCATATAGAGATCCTTCCTGGTAAAGTGTTTTTTCAAGTTATTGCCCATTCATATTGTGTTATCTATTTTTTTCTTATTGAGGTACACAGTTTTACATATGTAAACACATATATGCTTATATAAACATATACATACATAATGTATATGTACAATGTATATGTTCAATAATAACGTGTTTTATAGATATGCATATATATACACACATATAGATATATATGTGGACATATAGAGACAGAGAGAGGAGGGGGAAGAGTTCTTTTTTGGAAATACATTAATAGCAATTAATTCGTCCACCCTCTCCCTAGTCTTTTCACTGTCTTGATGATGTCATTTAGTAAATTAAGATTCTGACTTATAATGCAGTTTAATTAATCTTTCCTTTATGCCTAGTGTTCTTTGCATTCTATTTAAGAAAACTGCCTAACTCAAGGCATTAAAAAAAAACTCTTCTGTATCTTCTAAGAATCTATATGGTTTTAACTTGTTCCTGTTCCTTTAGTTTCTGTGATGCTTGTAGAATTGATTTTTGTATGTGGTGTGAGTTAAGGGTGAAGATTTCACTTATTCTTTTAATAGGGATATCAAAATGATTTAATGCTATTTTTGGAAAGTAGTATTTCCTCTACATTGATGTGGCACATTTGTCGTAAATCCTATTTATGTGAATTTGTGTTTGGATTCTATTCTTTCTAGAAACTTCTTTGTCCATCTTTGTGTCAATACTATTTTAGTTAATGTAGTCTTAGTAAATACCTATATAAGACCTCTTTCTCCTTCAAAAGGATCTTTGCTAATTTTGGCCATTTACACTTCATATAAATTTTAAAATCAGGCTATCAATTTCCACAAAAAAATATCTGGGATATTGAAGAAATTGCAAAGGAAGTCAGTATGGTAGTTGTTCAAATGGCCGGAGGATGGCAGAGGAGAACCAGGGAGAAGGGTGAGATGGGAGGCCACAGAGGTATATAGAACCCACAGGACTTTGGCCTGTGAGGTCCTCGGTTCTATATATCTCTGTGGCCTCCCATTTCACTCTTCTCCCTGGTTCCCCTCTGCCATCCTCCGGCCATTTGAACAACTCTGCCATACTGACTTCCTTGCAGCTTCTTCAACAAGCCAGGCCTCCATTCATCTCAGAGACTGTGATTTGCTTCTCTCCTGACAGAAACTGCATTTTCTATTTAGGATTCAACTTAAGTTTCCTTTCTCAGTGTGCCCCATTATATAAGGATATGACCAGGGATAGGTACTATGTTTTGCTCGTCTTTTTATCCTATAAACTTGACCAGCACAGAAGAGGTCCTTTAGAAACATTGTTTGAATGAATGAGAACATATTTACTTCAGTTCTCCTACGTCCACTGATCATCTCAGTGTAAGAACTAAGGGCCAAAAGGAAAGTGAGTAAAATAAATCTATAACTAATTTACTCATCAATTAAGTCAGCAAATAATTACTGAATACTGGCTCTGGGCTGGGCACAATGCTGGACATGAGGGATACAACAGTAGGTAAGACAGGAAAACTCAAGAAGTATATAGTGTAGGAAGGGAGATAGGTTCATAGAAAGGGAGAAAAAAGTAAGTTTTAAAATCACAAATTGGGATGCGTTTCTAAAAGAAAAACAAACAAACAAGACAAAACAGGGCACTAAGCTCCAGAACATGGAGAGTAGGTAAAGCTCACTTCAGAGAGAATGTCAGGGAAAGCCTCTCAGGTGGTGACAATTCAGCTAACTTCTGGAGAATAAGGAACCAGTGTCCACACTTCCTCAGTTCTGAACCAGGGTACTGTACTTGATCATAATTTTATTCAGGTTTATTTACCTCAGGAGTTCTCAAAGGGCTATCCCGAGACCAATGATAGGCTCCTCCCTTTCAGAGGCACCATAAGGTCAAAACCGTGATACTAAGATCATAATACTTAAATTATCTTGCCTCTGTCACTGTTAGTACTTCATGAGGTTACTTGGAGATTTCCAGAGGCTGTCTGACATGTGAATGAAGAAGCTGTCTTTGATTAAGCCAGAAATTGTGGAGATTTGCAAAACAACAACAAAAAACATATAACAACACCACTTTCCTCACTAAACCTTTTATTTAGACAATATTGGTATGTTGATAAAAATATGTGTTATTCATGTTAACCTGTAATGGGCTTATAATTGCTGCTTTGTGATAATTTAAAAAGTGCTTTTAACACTTGCAGGTTTTAATTTCTAATAGTGATAGCTAAGACCCACATAAACAAGAGCTCTTTCAAGTTTTCAAACATTTTCAGGAGTATAAAGGGGATCCTGAGACCAAAATGTTTGGAAAACACTAGTTTAGTTGGAAGAATTAATATCCGTAAAAGAAATAAGATTCATAGATGAAATGAAGCCCAAGAGGATATTTTTAAAATAGTCCCTGCTAACTCTCAACTTTGGACACAAAATGACAGCATCTGCCTAGCAACTGAAGCATGCAGACACCTGCAGTGTTCCTCAAAGCCCAGTGGTTAGCGGTTATGGACAAAACATTCTGGATATTTGAGTGAATGTGGGCAGGGTTCCATGGTGAGGAGGGTTCTCCCTCAATTATTTGGCACCTCATAAACCCAGCCTGAGCATTTTCTATTTAATTGGAAAATTTCATCATCTCTTGTTTGTAGCACAGGAATAGGATACCAGGCATCCTTAAGTGAAATAAAAATAGAACCAACTCCTCGTTTTAAACTTCTGGAATCTTTTCCTTGAAACGTGGCCTCCAGGTCTCTCCCATCCAATTAACTGGACTACGACTGCTCAGCCACTGTCCAAGGTGGTCAAAGCCTGACTCCATAAAATACTCAGTCTCTCCGTGTCTGCACCTGCTCCCTGTGCACCGTGGCGCGGTATCTCCATTGTGCTTGGGTCTGATTTTCACTTTCTTTGGCAAAGGAAAAGTAATGAAACTGCTGATCATAAGAGATCAGTTATGGAGGACACATTTCTTCATTAGAAAACAAGCAAACAAACAACAAACAACGCCCCTCCAAAACTAACTTCAATCTTCTGTCATTACTAAGAAAAATGATTTCTCTTTGTAAAAGTCTAACGTACTTTATACTGTATCTGAAACTAAACTAGAAGTCAACAAAAGAAAGCACCTCACCGAGAGAAGGAAGAAAGAAAGGGAGGGAGGGAGGAAGGAAGGAAGGAAAGAAGGAAAGAAAGAAAGAGAAAGAGAGAGGGAGAATGAAAGAATATATTAAATTAGTAAGAGGTTTTTTATTTTGTTTCGTGGTTTTTTGGGGGGGCTATTCTTTTTTTTTTTTTTTTTTTTTAGAGAGACAGAGATCACAAATAGGCAGAGAGGCAGGCAGAGAGAGAGGAAGGGAAGCAGGCTCCCTGCTGAGCAGAGAGCCTGTTGAGGGACTCGATCCCAGGACCCTGAGATCATGACCTGAGCCGAAGGCAGAGGCTTAACCCACTGAGCCACCCAGGTGCCCCGGGGGGAGGGGGGCTATTCTTATAGCCTTGTTTAATGTACTATATCCCAGGAAACATTTATATTTGCACAGACTTGCAAGCAGAAATTTTCATATTACTCTGAGAATCCTTCTGTTTGAATTTAACCTTTCTAAGGTTCTGACTTTTCCTGTTGTGAACATGTCCTTGCAGACTTATATAATGTATGTGAAAAGTGCATAACCCTACAAAGATATGTATACTCATGTCTTGTATTATTACTGCAAGTAAAAAGCAAAAAAAAAAAAAAAAAGTTATTGACACTACTATATAATCCCCTCCATTGATTCCTAAGAGTGTCTTTGTGAATCCAAAGTGTCTTATTTCTTGGCTAATGAAACATTTCTATACTGACCCTTTGAAGTGTATATGCCATCATGTAATCCATCTGTAATTTGGAGCCCTCTGTGTTTTAAGATCTCCAAGTCTTTCTTTATTAGCAAAGCTCAACAATATGCATTCCTCTATGTACCTGAATACTGAAACAAAATATTGATTTGTAGATGTTATAATAGACAATGACAAAACTATGCCATTACCTTTATAGTTACTTTCACAAATATCTTTGAGCACATTGATACATTCTCCAGGGCTAGATTTTCCAAATCAGAAAACCAAGAGGTTCTCAGAATATTAGGGAGGGAAAATAACATGAAAAGTCAAACATTTAGAATAACAAACTCATTATAACTGTCATTCCTGTTGTGAGGACTCAATTTATTTGAACAGATTTGACTAGAAAAATAATATTCAATGAATGTGAGGATGTGGGATCATTATTGTATTTCCTTGAAATCATTAATAATAGTTAGAAAGACATCATGACACTGTAAGATGAAACTATTTCCGTAATTATTCTGCTGTTAAGAACTATGAACACATGAATGCAAACTTTGTCAATAGAATTTTATAAACTCTGCCATAAAGTGATCATTTACTTAGACGCCCTCAGTCATCCTATCGCTTTAATGTTCTTTAGCTTTTTGGCATACCAGGACAATGATTTGGAAGAGGTAGATCTCCAGAAAATATTTACTTCACAGATTAGCTTGTGTGTGATGTAATCCTTTATTCATTGAAGTCTCTATATCCCTTCTTTGTTTCCCTGTTAGTGTCACTCTAAAATGAAGAAAGGGAGGGAAAAATGTGAAAATGCTTTTTCTTCTTAAATCTTCTACCATACTCAGCAAACACTGTTAATAAATGAGAACCTCAATGCCAGTTACAAAAGGGATGCATGGAAGGTATTTTGGAAAGTCCTAAAGAGATGCCTCCTATTTTTATTTTTATTTTTTAACTTCTTAAATTTTTTTCAGTGTTCCAGGATTCTTTGTTTATGTACCACACCCAGTGCTCCATGCAATACATGCCCTCCTTAATACCCACCACCAGGATCACCCAACCCCCCACCCCTCTCCCCTCCAAAACCCTCAGTTTGTTTCTCAGAGTCCACAGTCTCTCATGCTTCGTCTCCCCCTCCGATTTCCCCCAACTCACTTCTCTCCTTCTCCCAGTGCCCTCACGTTATTCCTTATGCTCCACAAGTGAGTGAAACCATATAATAATGGACTTTCTCTGCTTGACTTATTTCACTCAGCATAATCTCCTCCAGTCCCGTCCATGTTGATGCAAATGTTGGGTATTCACCCTTTCTGATGGCTGAGTAATATTTCATTGTATACATGGACCATATCTTCTTTATCCATTTGTCTGTTGAACAATGCCTCCTATTCTTAAGTGCATCACACATTTAAAAGAAAGATGCCTTTATGGGGGTGGGGGAGATAGAAGAGTAGAATTTCCAGTTTCAGCTTTATGGTGTAAGTACGTTTGCTTCAGAGAAGGAAGAAGCAGGCAACTTTGACAGTCCTTACATATTTCTAGAAGGCACTGAGATGCCCTACATTGTCCAGCATTACAACACTGAAATCATAGATTTTGCCCCAAATAAGTCCATCTGTCAATCATACATGAAAAATTGGATTATAAAATCATTAGAAAGGATTTAAATGTGTTTAAATTGCCATTTATATATTCATGGAGGTTATATAAGTATGGAATAGCACCAAAGCCTATATAACAAAGAAAATACCGTGCTTAGTATAAAGCAGGCAAAATATTTGGTTTAATATTTGATGCATCTGAACATTTTTTTATTGGCATTTCAGGCTATTCTTCCTCTATCTTCTTTCTAGGTAATGTTGTTAATGAATAATACAGAAAGTATAAAGTAGTCAACCCCCTCCCGTTCCCTTTTGTTGGGGCTGGGCAATCAGTTGGCACATTCAATGGGGCAGAGTTGTTTATCGTGGTTAGGGTGGAGGGAGAGCCTATGAGATCAGAATATTGGCTAAATATTTAGGGGTATTGAACAAATATATAAAATAAATGAACTGAGGACAAGAAGAAGCAGATTTCTCACTGTTGAGGACAGTATAAATAGAGAAAGAGGGAATGCTAGAAGTAACATTGTACTACAAAACTGGAATTGAAAGTGTTGATATAGAATCATGCTTTTCAAGATACATAAATAGAAACAGGCATAGCTGCCTGTGGGCATGTGTGGATGTGTGTATATAGGCACATCTGCAGGAAGAACCTAGATGGAATGACACACTGGTAACAACATCCAAGGTACTCAGATCTTGACTCCTAAGTAGCTTCCGCTGGTTTCAAAGAAACCAAGGGTTCTGGAGAAATGGCTGAATGTAGTAAGGCTGGGACAGGGAAACAACAAGATGAACCTGGACTATCTTGCACCAGAAATTAAAAATTGTCCCAGAATATTGTGTCAAGAGGACGTAGGAGCCGTCTTGAAGCAGCTTTTATTGGCTAACCCTGGGACAATTTGGTCATCGAGACGTGTAATAATAATAAAGGGTTGTAAGACATTGAATGAAATGGGAATCTGGGTCAAACCTGGTGCAGAAGGTAGGGAGGTAGATAGAGGATAGATAGATAGAGATAAATTGGTTGGTATAGCTTTTATGGTGAAAGGAAAACTCTATCATATGGTAGAATGACATACATATATTAAAAAAAGATCCAATTTATAAGATTACCATTTGCCAGCCGTCGTAGAAATAATAAAACTGGTGGGTAAAGATCTGATGAGGAGCAGCATATTTACATAGCCTCAACATTTTCTCCGCAAATTACTTAATTACTTATCAGTTAATAGGTACAAAACACATAGAAAGTAATCTTACAATGGAGAAACCTGGAGAATATGATCTAAAGCAAATGGTAAGAGTTAATCGCACCAAGAATGGGACGTATGGAAATCATGTGCCTCCAGAAATGATGCACTGAGAACACTCTTCACTTCTATGATGCTTCTGCCCAAAAAATGTGTAAATTACAAGAAAACATCAGATAAATCATGATTGTGGGACATTCTACAAAAATTGGCTGGTACTCTTCAAACTTTTCAAGGTCATGAAAGATAAGGAAAGACAGAAACTGTTCCAGTTTGAAGAAAACAGAAGAAATATAACTAAATACAACATGTGATCTTAGATTAGGTCTTACACTTTATAAAGAATTGTTAGGAGAACTGGCAAAATTTGAATAGGTTTATGGATTAGGTGGGAATATTTTATCAATGTCAGTTCTTCGATTTTAAAAGTTTGTCTGTGCTGATGTAGGAGTGTAGTGCTCATTTTTAGAAAGTATGCATTAGAAAGTATTAAATGTTAATGGGGTAACATGTCTGAAACTTAAATGTTTCAGACAAATTTGTTGTAATGTGCACATAGATATATAGTGTGTGTGTGTGTGTGTGTGTGAAAGCAATAAAATAAATGTACTAAAATCTCAATATCTGAGAACCTGATTACAAGGCATACCAGAGATCTTTGTACAATAATGCACCTTTTCTGTAATTTTAAAATCACTTCAAAATGAAAAGTTAAGAAAAAAAACTCAATTCTCCTCACTTCCCAATAAAAGGGCATGAAACCATGATTTTAAAAAGCAAAACAAAACACACTCATAAATACAAGAAGCAATGGTCTGGGGACACCTGAGTGGCTGGGGATGGTTAAGCATCCAGCTCTTGATTTCAGCTCAGGTCTTGATCTCAAGGTTGTGAGTTCAAGCGCTGAGTTGAGCTTGGACTCCATCCTAGGCATGGAGCCTACCTAAAATAAAAAATGTGGTCCAGAATATCTACAAAAAATAATTCAGGGTTGTATTAAACTATTAAAATTTAACAAGGAAAAACAGTTGTGTATTTTACCCACTTCTGTCTCCTAGGAGATGGATGCCAAATTTTGGGTTCCAAATTTATGTCCACTTTTCTCTATTTCAATTTATTGATTTCTAGTTTCTCAGAGAGTCATTTTGGCAGACTGCATCTCTTTCCAGTATTTCTCAGTGAGGCTACTTTGCAAATATCCATCTAAATTTTTATAAATGTTCTCAACAGGACCATATATCATATCTCTCCCCTCTAGGAAAACAGAGATTTTTTAATTCCTAGACAATATCTAGTATTTTAATTTGAGGCACTGCACCTAAAAAATTATCTTTTCTCCCCTAGAGTTTGGACTTAAACAAGGAACCTTTAGATGGTAGGCAGAAGAGAGGAATATTATCAGAGGTGTCTCTTTTCAGCTCTGGAGTTTTGTAATATAGCCAGTTTCATGTTTTTCTATTGTTTTTTTCTAATTCTAGATACTGACTTTCATGATTAAAGCTTAGAGCTATCTTATAGGTATGATGTTTTTTAAAGAGGAAGTCTTGTTAAGTCTTAATATTTATTTGAGTTAACTACCATAAACAATACTTTTTCACTGTCACATTCTTCTATGCTTTCAAATTCTTGATTGATTAGTAATTGTATTTAAAATTAAAAACTTCTCCCCCAAAAGAAACTAAATAATTTGCTTGCTGTGTTGGGAAGATAAAGTAATTGAGTTTGGGTAGAAATCTAGGGTTATAGAGGTCCAGCTCGATCCGAAATGGTGATGATGTTGATGATGGTGGTGGTGGTAGTGGTGATGTTAATGATCGTGGTAGTGGTTGTGATGATGATGGTGATGATGTTGGTGATAAAGGTGGTGACAATGATGATGGTGATGATGATTATGATGGTGATAACAGTGGTAATGATGATTATGATGGTGATGGTGATGGTGGTGACGATGAGATGATGATGATAGTTGGTGGTGGTGGTATTGGTAGTAATGATGATGATAGTGACGCCGATGTGGGGGATAGTGGTGGTAATGGCAATGGTGATGATAATGATGATAGTGATAGTGGTGGTGATAATGGTGGTGGTGATGAGATGATGATGATGGTAGTGGTAGTGGTAGTGATAGCCATGATGATGGTGAAGGAGAAGGAGAGAGATAAAATGATGATGATGACGATTGTAAGTGCTAACAATAAGAACTTATTTGGACCCATTGCTTTTCGGCCTTTTGACTAAGATCAAGTGTAGAACTTATTTGGACCTTCCTTTAAGGGTCGCACAGGTCCTTGACATGTTTAATCTTTAAAATAATCCTATAAAAAACTATGCCCATTTATAAATGAAGAAGCTGAATTCCAGAAACATAGATAAGTTACCAGAAGTCACAGAATCAATAAAATGTGGATCCATGTTCCAATCCCAGGCCTCCTCTACCAGCACATACTTACTATATTCTCTAAATTTCTTGGAACCCAGAAGTTGAATATTAGTTAGTTAGTTCTGTCCACTGTTGGAGTTCAGATATATAGACACCTCTGACCCACTTGTTGGGCAGGAGAACTATGGTAGCTAGATTACAGATACCAACAAAGAAGGCTCACACACACACAGAAATCACTACCATAGCCATTGAGGTCTGAATGAGCTGACTGTTCCCTTTCTGACACCATTTCCTGACCCTTTCTTCATTGCTTACTCTGCTCCTATCACACTGGCCTCCTTGATGTTCTATGGACGTATTAAGTGTATATTAAACTCAAGGTCTTTGCATTTGCTAATCCCTTTGTTTACACAAATAACATACACACATCCATTTGTAAAGTGTGTGTGTGTGTCTGAGAGAGAGAGATTGATTGAGATTCATAAGGAAGGGCAGCCTCAGTCACTGCCTAAATAAAGGGAGCAGTGGTTCAAAATGTACGGGAGACATTGTTATGGAATCCACGCTAATGTAGAATCAGGGAGATGCATGTTTCTCTGCCCCAGAAATATGGGACTAACATGCAAAACCAAAAGAAATGCCATTGAAGGTTGATGCAACTGTGCTGGGTGGCAGAGTTCATTGCATGAACTCTCTCTCCCATGTTCATTGCAGCTGAAGAGCGGGACACTAGAGGAGACAGGCACAACCTGAGGATGGTGGGAAGAGCAGTGATCCTAATTACGCTAAAGTTAATGGGTGGGTCAGCACTGCTGCTGGGCACCCTAAGGTGACATCAGCAGCCAAGTGGCATCAAAGCCCAGCACTCAGCCACCAAGAGGGACAGGCTGAGCAAGAAGTACAACCAAGCAAAGCAGAGAAAGAGGAAGGTGATGATGTGCATTTCACGTGAGGCAGTCTTTCCTGGAAGCCTGAACTAAGGCCCAAGGACACAGAAGGACTGAGTTTCTGTCTTTGAGGGGCAGGAGCTCTTGAGTTCTGCAACTTAGGAATAAAGTCTTAAAGTGATTCATCATCAGAGCTGCACACTTGTGACAGCTGGGGACATTTTAGTTAACACTAATGCTGAAGAGACCACTCAAGTAGATCTGCTGTTTTTTTTTTTTTAAAGATTTTATTTTTTTATTTGGGAGAGAGAGAGAGAGAGTGAACGAGAGAGAACAAGAGAGAACAAGCAGAGGGAGAGTGGGAAGCAGGCTCCCCACTGAGCAGAGAGCCCGACCCAGGGCTTGAACCCAGGACCCTGAGATCATGACCCATTGAGCCACACAGGCTCCCCTAGATTTGCTTTCTATTACTGAGTTCTTCAAATCCCTACTTTTACTTTGTAAATTTCTGTTATGAAAGAGGAGCTAGGAACAAATTAAGATTCTATATATTTTCCTAACAAACTGTCCAGACACCCAAATGCAGAAACTGATGATTTGCTGTTTTTCATTTCTCTTCCCAATATAGTTAAAAGCTTGTTCAGAGACTTAGATGGATCTGCTGCACTGCCATGACTTCATTCACTTGCTTATTCTGCAAACACCTGTTGAGTATTTACTCGGTACCAAGTAGTTAATAGATCCAGCAAGTGAAATTTATAGTGTGGGGAGAGAGATCATTAACACAGTGTGCAATTAATAAGTTAATTATTGGGAATGTTAGAAAACACAAGTGCTATGGAGAAGGAAAGTAGAGTAAATTAAAATAAAGAGATCAGAGAAGGCAGACACGGGAAGGGAAGGGAGGTTGCCGTATTAAGTAGTAGGAATAATTCTAATGTTTAGCAATGAGAAAAAGTCAGAATTGTTTAATCTGACCCATCCCCAGGCTGCCTCCAAATGTGCTGCCAGTAGTTGTCCAGATGAAAATGTCCAGTTAGAATAATTTAACTAGAATAATTTAAATTCTTAAGTATAATAATTTAACTTTGTGTGCGATGATATAATTGATGTTATAGCATTATATAGTTTTAGAAACAAAAAAAGGTCTAATTAGAAAACTGTTGGCTTTTCATCCCACAGATAAAAATACTAGACCCTGAGAGTTTAAGTGATTTGCTGCACCATCGCTCAGCCAGTAAATGGTATAAAGAGAACCAACATATAGTGTCATCCAAAAATCTTTTTTGTAAACACGATTTTCAAATGTTCCATCATGTACGTTTATTCTGATATTTCCTGTTTAGTTGTCTAATTCCCACATCATTTCCAATCCACCCCGTTGCTCCCTGCTTTGCCCGTTAGTCTTGTGGTTGTGTTCCTGTGTATCCTTTAGGTGCTTCTTTATGTAAGTACAAAAAAATATGATTACATCGTGTACCCTGTTTTAGACACAAAAGTAACAGATAGACACTGCTCTGTACTTTTGTTGACTTCATTGCTTTTTAAAAGAGATCCTTTCCCCATTCCCCTAAATTCTCTCGTTCCTGTCTTGCACCAAGGGATATAATACTAGCAGCGATCTTTTCTTAGCAGAGATTGGGACTATAGAACAGAGTTCTTTAATCAGGGTTTCAGTTAGAAAGGCTACAGTTTGCAGATAACAGAAACCTGATTTACAGAGACTCAAACAAACAGGCATTTTATTCTCCTCTTCTAACAAGAACCCCCCAGGTAGGTGTTTGCTGGCATTGAGTCAGCGTTCAACAATGAATCAGGGAGCTGGATCTTGTTTTTTCATGCTTCCATTCTTGAAAGCTGGCTTTTATCCACGTACTGTCGCCTTGCCATTGTGAAAGGCTATTGCGCCTCGAGGCATTATCGGAGGCCTGTCTCTCGGGCTGTTTTGTATTATTATTCCGGAAGGAAAATCCTCCTGCCAGGCCTCCCGTTACACCCCATTGGCCCAAACTGAGTCACATGCCCATTCCCAAACCAATCACAGGCCAAGAGGAATAAGGTTACCTGGCGCGTATACACCAATCAACCCCAGGGGCTGAGGTAGGATTGGAGCCTCCCGCCCGGAAGTTACGTATTCTGCGAAGTGTGAGGGTCCGTGTAACCGTTGAGACTGTATTACTCCTTCTCGCATCCCACCCATTGTCCATTGTGTGGCCTTGCTTTAGTACATTCGTTCAAGGGCACAGATTTTAAGAAGAAGAAGAATAAAAGGAAAAATCACATGAGAACAAGAAAATGAAAGAATGGCGGTGAGGGGACGGACTTCTGAGACAGCACATAGAAGGGGAGGAAAGGAGAACAGGGCCTCTGACCCTGGGTGGATAGAGGTTATCTTAGAATTTAAAAACCTGTGCTCCGATAAGGCTGTTCCAAGCTACACGATAAACATAGATGTAAATAAATATTAACAAATCCTAGCTCTGTCCTTATTAATGTTTGCTAATTACAAAAGGAAAAATAACTTTACAGTAGAGAAATCTGGCAGGCATCACCTTAATCAAGGAATCAAAGTTAACATCGCCAGTAGTGAGATAAATTGAAACCATGTGCCACGTGATACGATGCAATGAATAACTTGCCAAATAGGTATAACCTGTATCTAATCAGGAGGAAGCATCAGGCAAGCCCAAATCAGGGATAGTCTGCAAATGGACTGGTCTCCGATCATCAAAATGTCAAGGTCAAAAAATTAAGAAGAGACAGAGAGCAACTAGTCCCGAATGAGAGCAACGTTTCCAGAATGAGAAACTTCATGACAGCTAAATGCACACACGATTGTGGACTGGTTCCTTTTGCAACAAAGGTCGCTATTAGGACAATTAACAAAAACAGAAAGGAGCCTGAGGATGAGATGTTGGGAACATAATGATGTTAAGTCCTGATTTTGATGTTTGTATGAGTAGTATTGCAGCATAATGTCCCTTTCTGTAGAAAATATACACTAAAAATACTTAGAAGTGATGAAGCATTATGTCAGCAACTTATAACAGATTCAGGGAACAAAAATGTTTGTATTATCTGCCCAAGCTTTCCAGAACTTTGATTGTGTTTCAAAATAAAAACATTGTTCTGCTGTTCTCACTTAATGATACATAGAGATGCCAATTCTTGGCTACATAGTATTCCAGTGCAGGGAAGTAACTAGTTTTCTATTGAGGGACTAAAATTTAGATTGCTTTGCACCCTATGCTGTTACACCCTATTCTGCAGTATTTCTGTACTTAGTATTTTTTATGTGTGCCACTTTTTCTGTAAAATAAATATCTAGAAGTAGAAATTATTTTCACTGATTTTAAATCAGTGCAAGATACCTGTTCCAAGATACATAGTATGCGGCGCTCAATGACGACATATTTACTAAAACTATTTGAGGCTGATTGATCTGGTTTTGTTTTGGTTTGGTTTTTAGAGAGTGAGAAAGCGTGGGCCTGGGAGGGGCTGGGAGGGGCAGAGAGAGAGAGGAGAGGGAGAATCTTAAAAAGGCTCTGTGCTGGGCAATGTGAGGTTAATCTCATGAATCATGACCTGAGCCAAAATCAAGGGTAGGTCCCTTTACCAACTGAGACACCCAGGTGCCCCTGATCTGGTTTAGTAATATTTTCATTTATTGGTTGAACAAATATTTTTCAGTTTGTTCCTACAGAGTAAGCTCTGTATTAGTCTTAGAAAACAACCATAATCTTTGCCTTCAAAGGATATAAACATTTGAGAGATTTAACAAGCTGAGGTTAATTAATTTAAAGTTTTTCCCCATGTAAACTATTTCTTAATATTGACAAATCTTAAATGGAAGCAGAAAAAAATTAAAACGTTTTTTCTCTTAAGGTGTGTGTAAAAATGTTTTCAACATGGAAAGGAAACCCTTTAAAAGGTTTATATATTTTACTAAAATCACTTATCAGTGATTTTAAGTGTTGCTATTAATATTATATCTATTAATACTGTCTATATTATGGTGATTTCAGTTAAGCCCAGTTGGCAGTTTGACACACTGATTTCTCTGTCTTTTCACCCAGTTTAAGGTTTCGTTGCACTTCCTTGGAGGTCAACCATCTCCTGAAAGATGGAGAACAATGGCCCATCTCTACAAGAATGAAATATTATTTTCAAGGTTGTTTTTTCCATATATTTCCTGCAAAGAACTCGAGTAAATATATTCATAAAAATTTTTCAATTATAAGTGGAAGCCACTAAAGACTCCTACTCTAGAAAATTTACACTTACAGAACTGACAAATTGCATAAATGTCCTTTTATGGGTGTTAATACTAGCTGTGCAGACAGAAGAGGGTCTCTATCAAGAATTTATCGAGGAGATTCCCCAAAAATAAATAATAGTGCAAAACCCAGGATATTCCTAGCCAGTTTTGTTAAGGAGTAAATAATAACAATTAAGACCAGTTACAAGGAAATAAATCTCTTAAGGTCAAAAAGTCATTCTCTAGGGGCACTTGGGTGGCTCAGTTGGTTAGGCATCTGCCTTTGGCTGGGGTCATTATCCCAGGGACCTGGGATCTAACCCCACATGGGGCTCCTTACTCAGTGGGAAGCCTACTTCTCCCTCTCCTCCTTGCTTGCTCTCTCTCTCACTATCTCTGTCACTGTCTCTCTCTCTCTCTCTCAAATAAATAAATAAAATCTTAAAAAAAAAAAAAGTCATTCCTCTAAATTGAGGACCTCCAAGAAAAGGTTTGGAGTTAGAGCTAGAGATTTGTCCCAATGTGAAGTCAGTCTCTGGTTTTGAAAGGGCCAGGCAAAGCCCCAGGGTGCAGAATCGTGCCTGGTTGGGAGCCTGGCGGCTTGGGATGCAGATCCTCAGTATTTCATACTGTGAGCGTTCAATGGGTTAATGATTTACCATCTCAGAGCCTCGGTTTCTTCAGCCCTTTAAGGAAATAACAATGCCATCTTTTACCCAAAACCTAAATAAAAGTAATCTAATCTAACTAGTAGCCGGTTGGCCTTGAGTTGAAATTTGCATATGAGTGTGCCTGTAGATTTCTGTGGGGCATCTTAGTGCTGCGTTAAAGACCTGCCCTGAGCCTGCTTTTCCAGCCTCACCTGTCTCCACACCTCTCCTCCTAAACTATACTTCGGAAATAATCCCCATGATCCCATGCAGTTCCCTATGCAGCTTCACATCTGTTCCTCTAGCCTGGAATATTTTCTGCTTCTTGTGATCAGCATGAGGGTAATATCCATTAGGAAGCCTCAGCTCACCACTGTGTTTCCCACTCGGCCATGTCCAGCATGGGCGCATGTGCCTGTTCTTGTTGAGGAGGAAACGAGGTGGAGGGGCACAGAGAGGAGAGTGGACGAGGAGAGTGAAGCGAGATATTCGAGAGGCTGAGGAGGTCCTTTGGGGCCAGATTGGGGAGGGCCTTACATGATACACGGAAGAGTTTGGCCTCATCTTAAGGGCAAAATCTTACAAAGGCCATAGAGCATTTTACTAGAGGAGTGATACGATCAAGATATCTTTTATTTAGAAATAAATACAGTGACGAGGTTAGATTGGAAATGGGCGAAGTATCACAAATCCAGATGGGGTCTCTCTGAATGATGAGAACAAGTCTCCCAGCAAACTGCTTTCTCCTTTCCTCTGGAGTTTCACGGGAGCTGGTTGGTTGGTGTGTGGACCCAGACGGGGTGGCATTTGACGAGAGTCCTGGAGATTTACCAAGCATCGGGAGGTGAATATCAGGGTCCGATTGTAGCAGCCCAACCTCTCCCCATGTTCTGCTCTCAGCCCTCCTTTCCTAATAACAGAGAAGACAGAAGGCAACACGAATTTCTTCTAACAATGAACACAGAGAGGGAGTTGGAGAAGTAGGTGTAGACAGCAGAGGAAGAAGGAGCATGCTTATAAAGGTTGTTACCTCTTTTGCCCACAGATACTGTGCTAGAAGCTTTTTCTAGTCAGTGGTTCTCAAGCCTTTATGATCACGGAAAGGGCTCATTAAACCATAGAATCAGCTATTCTGATTCTGCAGGGTGGGCGTGGGGCCAATCATTTGCCATTCTACCAAGACCCCATGTGAGGCTGATGCTGTTGGTTCAGGGGCCATACTTGAAGAACCACTTTTGTTTTGTTTCTTCTGTTTTGTTTCTTCTGTTCCTCTCAATAACCTGGCAAGGCATTCTTGGTACTGTTGCAAAAGAAGAAGAAACCACGCCTGGAGGACTTTGTAACCTGTCCCCTACCCTAAGTCAACTAGCAAGCAAAAACAAAACCTTGGGGCCAGGTTGTGCTTGGCTCAAAAGCCCATGTGTTCCCCACCTCACCTCCCTTTCCCCGACAGCTGTCTTAAGACCTTAGCTAGGACAGATGGAGCTCCCAGCTTTTTCCTTCGCATCAGGGTCCCAATGGCCCACAGCTCTTAAGTGTGAGGGTGGTGTGTAAACGAACATATTGTACATCTGAGTGCTTTCCTTTTCTCCAAAAGCTGTTTTAACTCCTTCGGCTGTGGTTCCTCACTCTGTCCCAAGAGGTGATATCAAACTATTGCTTGTGCAGTTGCTCCTGGAACATTTTCTTTCAGAGAGGTACGAAATGAACATCCAACTGCTCCACACACAACATGGTGCCTGGAAGTCTGCAATCTGCCCGCATACATCTTGCCTTTGATGCCTTTTCCAGTACGTTCGAGCCTCCCCTTGTGCTTGCATTGTTAACCCTTAGCACAACCACAACCAGGTGGTTTTATATGGAATTGCCTACTGTGCTCTCTGCAGGCAAGTCTTCCCCGTTTTTTCTCTTTTTAAATATTTCCACATGCTGTGGATGTCCTACCAAATCCTGTTTCTGACATTGGATCCTTGTCTTTACTTGCTGGTTTTCCACTTGGAGCTAGAAAGAAAGAAAAAGGAAGTGCCCAAGGAAACCATTCATGTTCCATATACCTGTGCTTTGGAATTAATTATTTTATCTACAGGTAATATGTGATTACCTCTTTGGGGCCTGCTTTTTGACCAGAGGAAACATTTTAACCTAATATTTCCTTGTTGCTGTTTTCAAAGGTAATATTCAACCAATAAAGCAGCAAGTTTAGCTTGAGGAATTTTATAAATTCTTTCTTTCTGTGTTATTTACAATGAATATGTTCCTTTACTACAATAATCAAAAGAAGGCTAATTGCCCTGAGATTTTTTTTCTGCATAAGGTTCCCCACCCCGAATAGAGAAGTAGTAAGCACCAACAATAAATTTTTCCCACCTGCGTTTGCACAAAGTAGAACATGTTAATCCTCCTGAACTTCCAAATTTACCTCATTGGTATAGTTCTTGTTCACCTCATTAACTTAGTATTAGTTGACTTAGGATTAATCCAGCTTAGTATTCCTTGACTCTGGGTAGCATTTTTGTCAATGTTGGTTTTGCTTTTTAAATCATTAGATTGTGCATAGTGTAAGAGAGTGAAAAAATTATTTTCATAAATGTGAATTTTCAGAGTCTAATATATTCTTCCTTTTCTTCTCTTTTGTCTCTTTTTCTCTTGCCTCTTTCCTCTTTTCCCCCTTTTTCATGCCTTTCTTTCTCTTCCCTTCCATTCCCAACAGTTCAGCCTCAGAGCTATCAGGTCGTGAAGGAGGGGACAGCTCGGGGAGGGGTGTCACAACTCCAGTGAAGTGAGGAGGGCTGTGCACTGGCAGTTGGTCGTGCTGGGTGTTCCAGCATGGGAGGTTGCCAAATTTAGCCAAATAAAAATATGGGAAGCCTAGTTAGGTTTGAAGTTCAGTGAAACACTGAATGGTTTTCTTTTAGTGTAAGTATATCCCATGCAATATTTTATACTAAAAAAAAAGTATATTTATTTGAAATTCAAATTTAACTGGATGCCCTATATTTATTTTATCTACCAACACTATCAGTGTGGGATGTTAGAACTCAGTCTCGATGAGAAGGGCTTCCATATGGGGAAGGAGCAGCAGGTTAACGTAGGGTGTCAAAACTAAGCAAGATGACAAAGACATGACTAGAGTAGAGGGGTGACAACCCAAGAGACTGTTTATTCACAAAGTAATTGGTCAAATAGGGAAATACATTGAGGATAGTGTTGGGGATTGGAGTCAAATTTGGAAAAAGAAAAAAATAGAATGAGCCCTGTTTCGTGGGGGTGAAGATTAAAGACATCGGCATGAACTCATGGTTGATAATGAGCAAATGGTATATATATTTGCTTTACATGCATGGACTGTCTCTGGAAGATGAGTGAGAGAGTAGTAATGGTGTTTACCCCTAAGGAATAGAACTGAGTGGCTGGGGCATGGAAGGGAAAAATGACATCTTATATTTCCTTTGCTACTTTTTACATTTTGTGTCACATGCTCGTGTGACCTGCACTAGACGATATTTTTTTAAATATTTGAAAAATAGAATTGGCTGTATTTCAAATCGGAGTATTAGAGGTAGCAGGGAGCTTAGAGATTTTTCAGGGCCACATTTGTGAATTTAAGATGTTGTAAGAGAAGACTAGAAACTTTAAGTGAACTTCAAGGTCTGAGGATGAAGTAGTGTGTTACATTGGAAAGAAAGAGCTCTAAATGAAGTTGGGATTCTATGCCAAGGCAGCATAGTGCCCTTGGGCAAGTCACTCACCTCTCTGAACCTCATATTCCCCCCCAGTACAGAGTAAAAAGCAAGGGCTCAGGGTCAGCTCACTGAGGGACAAGTCCTGCTCAGGTTTACCTGTCACAGTGCATGAACTTGGGCGAGTCAACTGGCCCCTTTAAACTGCAGAATCGTCATTTGGTATGATTGCATTAGTTTTACTTTATCAAATATAAGAAGCCTTAGATTATTTAAAATGCACCATTATTTTATGTTCCACTAAGAAATTTTTAAAGTGCTGCAATTAATTGTAAGATGGTAACCATCATGAGATGCATGCTGACTTCAAAATGTTAAAATATGAAAAAAGAAATGCATCTTAGAATCAATGTAATATGATCGTATTTACCAAGGGAAAAGATTTATAATATAAGAGGTGGTCCAGTGGTAACTGAGAAATAAATGGATACGAGTGAAGGAAATCAAGCTGGCATTTAAAAACATTATGAGGACAGGAGAAAACAAGAAACAAAGTAAAG
Source organism: Martes martes (assembly GCF_963455335.1). NCBI lineage: Eukaryota > Metazoa > Chordata > Mammalia > Carnivora > Mustelidae > Martes > Martes martes. Next base: position 19,732,984 of record NC_137900.1, read on the forward strand.
ATATAATGGGAAGTAAATCCCATAATCTTTATACAGTTTTGATCCAGAAAACAGACGGTTGGTACATACTTAGAAGTAAACACAACACAAAAAAATAAAATAAAATAGAACTGGAATCCATTCCCAGGAAGACAGGATCTGGTGTCAAGTAATTTGGCCAAGAACCAAAACCCATCCTCTGTTTTAAAATGAGATTTTAGGAGGAGGTGGCAGATGTGTGGTTCTGGCTCCAGCGTGGAGGTAAGCAGCCCTGGGGAGCTCCAGGTTGGGTGGGGGTACGTACTGCCTCTGGGCCAGCATCTGGGTGAAATCAAAAGGAGCAACAAAGTAAGAAAGGGATCTTGTGAGTTCTGTAAAATATATAACTCTAAGCATGAATGCCTGAGAACTTTGGAGGAATGGTGGCCCTATTTAATTGTCCCATTGGCCCTGGTAAGATACGGAAATTGAAAAATAATATGGTTGTGTATCTAGGTGGTGTCACCCGTCCCACTAAGTAATCAATACTGGATCGACTCCCAGAACAAGGGAACCATGTGGGGGAAGGAGCAGACGCTTACCCTAGAGCCCCACCCTGGGATGAAAGACATCCAGCCAATCAGTTGGTCAGGTCAGTCTGACCTTATAATCCCCCAGTGAGGCTGCAAAGTAGGGTGCTGAGAAGGAAGAAAACACTTACCTCATAGAGGTGTTATGAGAATTAAATGAAATCACCACATCTGGTACGTGGTAAGGGCTCAATAAATGTTAGCTATTGGTAAATGGGAAAAAAAAAAAAAAGCTTTATCGACCATAAATTTATATCATTTCTTTTTTTTTAAGCACCATCATGATCAGATCCTGATTCTTGAGGCTCACAATCTAGACCTCTTTGCAACATGCTACATTATGCTTTTTTCATGCACTATTACTTTAAGTTGAACCCTTTTGCAGTAAACTGCATTATATACACTTGTTCATAAACAATAGTTGTGTGCATGGGGTGCTGTTTATCTTTCAGATATTTCCATAATGCATACACATGATGTAACATAGAAACATAGATTTTTCTTTTAAAGAGCAAAGCTTCAGCACTTTCTCTTGAATGTTATTCTGTCATTTGACTACATTATATTTCTGATGTTCAATTTGCACTGAGTACATTATGGACTTCTCTAGGGAACAGAAAGAAATTTTTTTAAGTAAACATAAAATGCTTTGATAAATCAAAACATGTGAATGAAATTTCTGTTAAAAACGTTCCAATCTGTTTTGAGACTTGAAATAAAGCTCTGTCTTTAATGTAATAAAAACCGTTAACCCAAAGCCAACAACAAAGTAATAATAACTTGTTACAGGAGTAATGCATAAGCTTATTTTAAAAGGTTAGTTGTTATATAAAATGCAAAAGGAAATCTTGCTATAAACTAATTGTAAAGAAACTTAAAAGCTGTAAAATCTGTTCTTTGTGATCTAAACTGGCAATAAGAAGTGTACGTTGTTTGGAATCCACACAGTAAGAGCTTATATCATAAACTAGCCATAATCTCTCATACTGAAAAGTCACCCATATTCTAAATCATGGAGTATCACCTCAGGAATAGCTCTATGAGAATGAGACCCTGCCTGGGCCATCACAACTGTGTTCCCAGTATCTAGAATGATGTCTGTCCAGAGTAGAGCTCAATAAATATTTCTTGAATGAATAAATGAATGAACAGTTCATGTAGAAATTCAGCGATTTTAGAAATACCAATGAACAAAATTCTCAATACAAAAAAATAGGTAATTGGAGAATGATAATTTAAAATACAAAACAGTGATATGAGCTTGCAAGTTTGGTATGAGTCAAAGGGACAGTGGAACAGAGATCTGAAAATCTTAGCTCAGCTAACTAACTATATTTAGTAAGTCACATAGCGGAGCCATTTAGCTTCTGAATTTTAGTTTCTTCACCCCTAAAATGAAGAGGGAGGGGTGGCTGGAACCAGTGATTCTAAAAGTCCTTCCAATTCTAAAATTCTATTATGCTGGAAATACAAAGGCCCACCCCCAGGCATGTATGGGTATGCTTGCTCATTTTTACTTGAGATAAAAACAGAGAAATTTGTAGCTAAATCACTGTCAAAATTGACAATGTGGAAGAGACTTCTGGGTGTCCTTCAAAACCTGCTTTCCCCTTCTTCCTGGGCACAGAGTTAGGGTACATGTCTCGGCTTCTGCTGCAGCGAGGTGTAACCATGTGTCCAAGTCCTAAGGATGAAACATTAGGAAGTGGTGTGCACCACCTTCAAGCTTGCCGTGTGAGACCTTCCACGCTCTCCCCTCCAAACCCCTCTCCTTCCGGCTGTCTGGGATGGTGACACGCCCATCCCCTGGAGTAACCTTAGAGGCCACATACTGAGCATAGCTGAGTCATCGCCAGTCTGGATCTCTGAATACCTTTGTGCAGTACAATGCCTACTCCCTCCCTCGCCCCAGAAATGTTGGGCACTTCTCCTTGGGTCTCTCCTGTTTCTGGATGTCCTGTAAACAGAGGCACTGGCTCTCTTTCTTTCAGACTCTTATCAAGGATGCTGGTACGGTGAACATAGCCTTGGAAGACAGAAATAGTGTCTTCCTGAGAAGCAAAGGGCAGGTTTCTTTGTCGTCCAGTGTGATAAAGGTAACATCTTCCTCAGGGTAACAAAGGGCAGTTTTGCTTACCGCTCACTCTACAAGGTCCAGGTTCCCTAAGTTCAGGGATCCTTAGGGACGACTCACACTCACCCTATGCACAGAGTTCACACTGGACAAGCTATGTCCTCCTGTGGGACTTGGAGGATGTGGAGAAATGACACAAGCATGAAGCTCATGCTGCTTTCGGTGACATGAGTAATCAAGTCATATGTGCTCGACCCAGAAGCTGTGTCTTCTGCCAGCGTCCATGAACCCGTGTGGTAGGCTGGCTAACTCATAAGCCCAATAGTCGGGTCAGATCTCACATAGCCACAGTTCTTAATAGCTGCCCACCCTTCCCACCCCACAAAAACCCTGGACTCTTAGGTGAGTGAGTCACTACATTTAGGTCTTTATATATATATATCCATCCTTAACTGACACAGCAGAAGTCACATCTCCATTGAAAAATCAATAAGAAATTAGAGTCAGCTACCTTATCTTTGCCAAATAAGGTGACAAAAATAAAGGATATGAGTCTGTTAAATGAGGGGATTGAATTAGATAAATATTTTCAAAATGTAACAGGGTACATACGCTAGTAGTGCTGTATCTGTTGAAAATAATGTTCTGTATTCAAATATGTTTGCAATACGCTCACTGTTTAAATCTTATTCCCCCTCCTTCCCTGGAGAGTCACAATGCACATAAGTTTATTAAAGACTCTGAGAAATCCTGTGGTAAAGAAAATTATTTGCATTATTTAACCAGCAGTATTTTCCTAAATTTTTTCAGCGTAACCCCTATTGACATTCTAGGAAATGAGTGTTCCACGGAATACACAGGGGGAAATGCAGGGCTAGATCATTTCTAACATCCTTTTATGCATCTATGAGTCAAACATCTGAAAATATGTAAGAAACATATTTATTCATTTATTAGACTAATGTGAGTACAGTCAGTGCTTCTTAAACTTTAATGTACACCTGGGAATCTTGGTAAAGTGTAGCTTTTGATTCTGAATGTCAGTGTAGGACCTGATACCCCACATGTCTGTTGAGTTGCCAGGTGATGATCAGACCAATGTTTGAGTAACAAGGATCTAGACAATACAGAATCTAAAAAGTGAATAGTCACACTTACGATGATTGTGTTAAGACATAGCAAATCCGTAGTTAAGGCTATGTTACTGCAAATGAGTTATTATTACATATATGGGGGGGAAATGCTCCAGAGTTCCTATTGGACAACTTAGGGGTGATTTCAGAATTTTTCAGTATTACCTGATGAATTTAGGGACATGTTGACTAACTGGAAAAATGAATGGGTATCAGTTTGGGGGCTCTGTATCATCGTGTAGCCTCTTCCCTGTTCAGAATTTTGAACACAAGAGTTGGGATCTTCAATAAAGACACTGACAGTTTGTGATTCAACCCAGCAGAAGGGATTAATCTGACCAGACTGTTACCTATCTGCTCTAGATTAAAGATGGAGAAACTTTTTTCTCTCCAGAAAAAATTGTTTTTCTTTCTTTTTGTTTCCTCCTAACTCAAATTTGAATTTCCCTGGCCTATTTTTCAAGAAATCATTTCTCCCACTCTAACGGTTCTACAACAGAATTTTTTCAACAAAATGTAAGGGCATATGAGATCAGGTAGAAAGGTTATAAGGAGATGAGCTTACAGGAGCATAAAAACTTAATATTACTGAAGTTACTTCAAACAATGAAAATGAGAGAAAGTTTGGCATGTGCTAATTAAGGAATTTGATATGTGTGAATTTGTTTCCAATTATGAGATCTGAGTCCAATAATGAATTCTTTGAACCTGTTTCCAAAGTAACATATTTGGTTCTATAATAAAATCTCATAGCAATCCCTAAATAAAAATAATTTGCAACCTTCACACTAGTGAGAGGAAAAATGTCAAAGAAGGCACACCACATGCTCTAAATGGGAAAATCATTTTTTAAAAAATTTGACTTTGTAAGAATTTGAGAGAAATTCATGATATAATTTTATGTGAAATAATAATAAAAGAAAGTCTGTCTCTGCTATAAGTAGACAATAAGAAAATGAAAGCAATTCAGCGGGTGGGATGATAAAATCATGAGTGCATTTTTCTTTCTTTCGACTCCTGTTAATATTGTACTTCCACTCTCGGTAGACATTATGTGATTTAGAATAAATATATTAAGATGGTTCATGCTGATGGGTCTGTGGAAACAGTAGTAGTTATGTCAATGGGAGTTAGAAAAATACCATATTTGTTTTGTTAATTTTTTTAACATGATGGTATGAGAGAAATGTTGCTCGATCAGAGCTTTCTGTCAATGTAGTGTATAATCTGTTATACAGAGGGAAACTACCTTTCCCTTAGAAACTCAGCAGAAAACAGATGGCACACCCAAAGTGAACAGTCGAGGAGAGTTTAATCGACTATTTACAAAGGTGAATAGGCAGGGTTTATGTCAGTCCCTGGGGACATAGCAGAGAGCGAGCAGTTGTCACCATCGGCCAGAGGAAACAAGGATAAAGTAGTCCCAGGGACCCAGGTTGGGCAGCCAATTGGAAGTGGCTACTGCAGGAGAGAGACAACTAATATGGACCCATAGCATTCTGTCAAGGGAAGCCCCAGAAATGGACGTCCTGACCTCACATCCCTTCTGCCCTTTCCGCTCCTGGGGGTGTCACCCCAACCAAAGCCAAAGGCCAAGGGAGCTAGTTGCTGCACATCAGCTTCTCAGGCCCGGAGTGGGGTGGGAGAAGTGTGGGGCGGGGATATGGAGGGACCATATGGTGGGACCAGGGGAGGAGAAGCAGAACAGGGGGCTCAGACAACAGTTCAGAAACAGGATCTGTGCATTTACACAAGGGGGCACGTGAGGGCTCATGCTAAGTGCTTCGGACGAATGCTAATGAAGAAAAATATGGCCAAAGGCGTTTCTGAAAACCTGGAGCATTGCATAAACATGTTTATTTCTCCTTATGTGCAAGAGTGCCCATGCTGTGTTTGCTTGGCGAAAATAAAATGTTCCCAGACATCCTGTGCTCTCCTTTGCGTTAATAGCAAGAGCTAATGGATCTTAAAACAAGAAGAATCTCAGTCAGACCTTTATTTAAAAATCTCTCCTACTCAGCTTTTAAATGTATTATACAGAGAACATATGTATGATATAAAAGTAATAAATCACCATTATTCCCTCATTGAGCCTCTCTTGACTTCCAAATTTCCCCCCAGAACAATACCTTTTTTTTTTTTTTTTTTGCTAGAAGTGTAAATGAGTGGTGATGGTGATGATGGTGATGGTGATGATGGTGATGGTGATGACGATGATGATGATGATAGCTATCACTTATTGAATGCTTACTATGTGCCCAAGCACCTATGAGGTAGGTGCTATAATCGTCTCTATTTTAACACTATATGGGTGAAGAATTGAGGCTAAAGGAAGATCATTTACTTCTTCTGGTCACATCAGCAGAAATAAGTGACTGGGCTTTTAAAGACAGCCAGATTACAGAACCCCAAATCTTAAACATCCTGTTATCTCTCTCTTTGGAAACATTGCATTATACACTTTTTTAAAAAAAATACTGGAAAGGATGATTGGTGTTCTTTAAAACTTTTGCTTGAAAGCTAATCAGGTAAAACACAAGACTGCTAAAGATGGAGAAAGAACAAAAAGAATAGACATCAGAGGTAGGGTGAGCAGGGTGGGGGTGGGGGCAGGGAGAGGGGGAGATGTCAGCTGAGGAAGGTTCTACACTGATGTCCGTCTACATACCGGTTCCTGCCATTCGTGAATGTTCTCTTCTGCCCCTTTCCATCTAAACTGGGATGTTTTATCCTTCCTGTACCTAAATGATCCCTGTGAACACTTGGAAGCCCAGTTCGATCATTTTGTTGAATCTGTATGAAAGTCCCAGGTACCGAGTTGTAATAGGAGGGGTTTGCCATAGGCCTTCAGCTTATCCTGTATCAGCTTTGTTCAATGAAGTGCTGAGAAATGTGATGAAATTGGGAAATGTGCATCCAGCCACATTGCATCTGTCATGTGAACAGCTTTACTAACATGTTAAGCTGCTTTTGTAAAACATTCTGATCGACCAAACCAAATACAGATAACCACATATGGGTAGCTGAGGGTTATCCAAGGGTTATCCATTTTACTCTGCAGCGTCAATGCTCAAAACATGAAAACATTATAAAGAAATAAACAACAATTCTCACTTTGCCTTGGAATGTCAAGGGATAAACAGATAATTATAGATTGTTGAGACTTGATACTTCTCCATTTCTGTACTGCTTGGCTCATTTTTCTATTTATCGGGTGGTAGTCCTGAAAAATATGTAAAAATGGAACCCTTCAGTAAGTTAATTTAATGACTTGTTAACAGCTTTGACAAAAAGATTGGTGATGAAATTAAAATAGTTATGGAAGATGACATATTGAGGTTAACAGTGGGATTCAATTATCCATGATATCCATTAGCATGGAAGGATAAGAAGTTGCTGGATATTTCCTAAAGCTTCAACCATATATAGCAGAAGAGATGAGAAGGAAGTCATTGGCTCCAAACTGATCTGATTTGCCTGGTGGCTGTGTGCCAGTGAGTGCTCGTGCGGATGTCCGAATTGTAGGCTTCTGAAGATGCTCCTGTAGTAGCTCATGTCTCTGACACAGCTAGACCTGGATTTCTGAAATAGTTTCCTGTCATGGCCATTTGTTGTTTTTGCCTCTCTGGTATCTGTTCCCTTTTTCTTCAGATTACAATACTTCAGATTTCCTTTGAGAAGCTATTCCATCCCCGTGTGGTTTGGTCATGTGGTTTGAGATGGATCACGTGACCCAGCACTCAATTTTCTGAGCTATATTGATTTGCTCAGACATGGGCTCATGAACCAGGCCTGCCCTAGCATCAGAATTCCATCCTTCTGAGTGCATAGATTGGTTTAGAGATAGGCATAAACCCAAGCTGATCCAGAGTCTTGAGAAGGTACACCAAAAAAAAAAAAAAAAAAAAAGAAAGAAAGAAAAGAAAAGTCTTCTCTGTTTGGATGACTAGCACTAACAATGATATAATGCTAGAGTTATAGGGCATCTTTATGGATTCCATGAATGTAATGCAGAAAAAGCCAAGAAACTAATCCTTGCTAATGTTGTTTGAGCCCCTGGATCAAACTGTGCCTAAAAATATGAGTATTGAACTTCAGTGATATTAGTTAATTTATCCTTATTTTTTGCTTAAATGAGTTTAAATCGGGTTTCCTGTCACATGCAACAAGAGATTTCTAAATAATGTATCTCTTATCTACATTTATTCTCATCTTCTTGTTCTAGAAGAATCTCACTACTGATCTCCCTTTTGATCTAGCGCTCTCCCATTAAAGGACATTTAACAATGACTCTTCAGTGCTTAGCTGAACAGGCACAGTCCAGTCTCTGCCTTACCTTTGGCTGGCTGACCCATGTGGCTTACCAGCATGAGGGCAATTGTGGGAAAGAACAAATAGGACTCAATGGGAAGCAGTCAGGGGACCATAGACTGCTTGGGAGAGGACAGTGTGCCATCTGGGAGCAGTGTCCTGTGGCCAGTTTTAAAATCCCAAGTGAAATAAATATAGACAATTGGAGACATAAAACAAATATTTCAGAGACATCGTTCTGGGAAATCTGAGTCATCAAAAGGAGACACGGTGACGCTGTAGCTCAAGGGTGAGGCTAGTTTCCCCCAGACCATTGGTTCTGCCTGGCTGCAGGCAGACAATTAGCCATTTGGTTGGGCCACCAGGGCTTACTCTGGAGAGTGGCCATGTTAAGCCTCACCTGGCGGGGGACACACCGATCACTACCAAATGCACTAACCCTGTTAATATTCACTCAAGAAATCTGATGGTTTGGAAACTGCGCGTGAGTGCTTTACTACCTTCAGCTGCAGAAAACAGAGGCAGGGAGCAATGGTGGCTGCCGGCAGGTGCAACCATCAGATCCCAGAGCTGGAGTGGGGTTGCAAGCCTTGGCTTGGAAACCAATGCAGACCTAGGCTTGAGTCCCAGATCCACCACCAGCTACTGGTATGGCCTTAAGCAAGTGTTTAAATTGTCTATGCCTCCGTCTTCTCATCCACAAAATAATTCTTCCTCAGAAGATAGTGATGAGGATTAATTGAAAATGGTGTATAAAATGTTTAGCACAAGAGTAAATATTCAATGAATGCTGTCTCTCATTATATCCCTATACAGCTGGATGTACCATGTACATTACCTGTACATAGCTGGTACTCTCCATCTTCGCACATTCCATTTTCTTCCCTTAAGTTTCCCTATTGAAATTCTACCCAGCCATTAAGATTTAATTCAAAAGTCATCACTTTCAGGAAGGCTTCTTTCCAACTAGATGGAATCTTTCCTTTGGCTTTAGCTTTTTGTAACAGATAGAAACCACATATAGGGCAGTAGTTCTTAATTCTGGCTGCATATTAAAATCACTTGGAAATCTATTAAAAATATTGATGCCTGGGCCCCTATCCCAGAAATTCTGATTTAATTGGTCTGGGGTGAGGCTCAAGCATCAATATGTTTAAAAAGCTCCCTAGGTGATTCTAATGTGTAGCCAAGATTTAGAACTGATGGTTGAATGAGTATGTTCTTAAATAATGTTTATCAATGAATTCAAGCTAAGATATTAATGGCTTAAAGTTTTAATAGACTAACCTTTAGAAGACATGCATTTTTATTAAAAGCAATATAAAAATGTAAAAGTAAATAAAATTTTTAAATAACATTTAGCCTAAAGAAAGTAATCATAATTAACTGGGGAGATGCATATAGAACTATAAGCATAGAATATGATATTTGAATGGTATCCTAGAAATATATCTGAAATATTTGGGGAGCACAAATGGAAAACATCCCTAATTTGGAGTGGCAGAAAAAGAAGAAGAAAAGTGGCTTTAAAATGTGGGTGACACTGGGGGGACCTGGGTGGCTCAGTCGGTTGGGCATCTGACTCCTGGTTTTGGCTCAGGTCGTGTTCTTGGGGTTGTAGGATTGAGCCCCACATCAGGCACCACACTGAGCGTGGAGCCTGCTTGGGATTCTCTCTCTCCCTCTCTCTCTCTGCTCCTCCCTGCATGCTCACACTCTCCCCACCTCTCTCTCTCTCTCTCTCAAATAAATAAATAAATAAATAAATAAATAAATAAAATCTTTTCCAAAATGTGGATAACATTGAGCTGAGTATTGAAATGTGAAAACAGGTTTTCAAGGCAAACCTCCCAGGCCACCTATGGAGGTGTCAGAGTACATGGCTCATTCCAGTTCATATACTTTCGTCACCCAAAGAATGAACTGCTACCAAAGAAAATGGCAAATCTGTCTGTCTAGGTCTTAGTCATGAGGGGGTGAGAGGATGTTTTGGAACAGAACTATTTCCCAAATTATACCTATAGTAGACTACTTTGGTTTTAATAGACCAGCTTCCAACTTGATTTTTTTTTTTTTTTTAAAGAAAGACTTGCCTTCCAAAACCAACTCATAGGATGAGTATGATAGCGTTCAGGGATAACTGTATCAGAAACTGGAATGCCCCTAACACTTTATTCTCCTCCTTTCTTCTGTGCTTCTCCCTGAATGTCAGTTGCTTTACCATAGGCTTGCTTTGTCCACGTTGCCATGGATGATGTCACAGATTCCTAGATTCACAGGTGCTCAGCTCTCCCACCCTTGGAAGCATTTTGAATAGCCTGAATTAAGCCTTGTCTGCAACCAAGCCAAGCACAAAGGCGAGATAGGGACTATTCTGATTAACCTAGGTTGGATCGGGTGCCCACCTCTGCCTAATCACTATGGCCAAGGAAGCAGAGTCACTAGGAGGATGTCAGCATTCTCTGAAGTAAGTCCTGTGGTTAAAAGAAGCATTTCTTAGAAGACAGGAAGTGAGTGCTACTTGGAAAAGAATAAGAGTGCTAGCTGGGCAGATCTTAAAGATAAATCACTACCACTGTCCATCTCTTGGGCACCTAACTCTCTCATATACCTTCTTCTTTGTATTTAAATAATTCCCCACACAGCTTCTGTGGTTGACTGATTGCAGAAATGGCTCCAATTCCCCACTTTGCCCTCTACCCACACTCTTTGCAGTGTAACTTAGCAGCAACTTTCATCAACAGGTGGATTCCCCCCATCCTTTCAGCCTAGGCTGGCCTATGGCTTGCTGTGGCCAATAAAGTGGGACAGAAGTGACAGTAGGTTAGTTCTCACCCGAGGCTTGAAAAGGCCTTGTAGCTTCTGTTCTTGCCACCAACATTAAAGCCAGCCCAGGCTGGTCTGATGGAAGATGATGGACTTTGGAGGCAGAGCCAGATCACTGTAGGTGAGGACATTTTAGACCGGACATCCCCTAGCCAGCCTACCAGCTTGAGTCGCAGACACATGAGTATGCTCAGCCAAGATCAATCGAGCCTCGCCAAGACTGAAAAACTGCCCAACCAACCCACAAACTCATGAGCTAAGTAAGATGATTGTTGTTTTAAGCCATTGAATTTTGTGGTTGCACGTTAACAGATTTTTGTGTGTGTGTGTGGAGATAATCAACAAAGCCAGTAGTTTACAAATGCAGTCATCTCCCACATAAACACAGATGTATTCAGCCCACCTCAGGGCAAATAGCTGAATGTCCAGTATCACAAGGTGATGTCTGTTCCTATTTAGTAAGTAAAAATGTGACTTTTCTGATACTAATACTTGATAGTGGCAGAAAATGAAGATAATGCTAATCAAAACTTTCCACGCGGAAATAAGAGAGAGAAAAGCCATGTTCAGGGGCAAATGCTACCTGGCATTGAAGCATGCTATTGATCCTTGCCCAGAGTGCTCCAATTTCCTTTGGGAATTGCCCTTGGGCATTGCATGTGTGTGGCTTTTGGCAGGAGAGTGTTTCTAGCATCCTCCATCCACCAAAAAAAAAAAAAAAAAAATACCCTGCTGGTCAGGCATAATAAGATACATGATGACGCTAGTAGGCCTTATTGGCATCTATGTGTTGAATCATTTCCCTGGCAGTATATCGAGTTCTTTAACTGGCCAATCTGGTAGCACAGGTTCTGCCAGCTGGGTGATTTCCCTCCTCCATGTTCATCAGCAGGAACCCCAAGAGAAGGGAGAGAGGTTTGGGGACGTTTGAACACCTCAAGCGTCCAGCTCGCCTACAACTGGTACACGCCTAGGGGTGTAAGGATTTCCTCAGTGCTTAAGCGATCACTAGCTTCGGTGTCCAGATTTGAGATTTGTCTGGCAACATTCTGTTTGCCCAGTCACCAGCGCCAGAACTGTGGTCCAGCCTGAAATTTGAACTAACATCACCATCATTTTTTTCCTCCTAGCCTTCATCTGCCTAGATCTAAGTTTAAAGAATTAGATCCCTGCCTCTGCTTTGTGCTTGGAAAGGGTGGGTAGAGAAGGGAGGGAAAACCATTTTCTCCCCTAACTTTAGCTAATGCCCAGGAGTGACCTGGGAGATCAGACTTACCGAATCCCCTGGGTTTTCACCAGTCTCCCACGTTAGCTTAGGCTGAGAAATAGACTTTTGCAATTTGCCAGTGCATGAATCCCAGACCTTCAGTTATGGGACCACTGCTGAGGACAGAAAGGGATTCGCTTAGCAAAACCATTTTGTTCTCCTGCTGCTCCGTCTTTAATATGGGCAGAGCATGTCTTTCTCTTGTGGCACCACGCGGAGAACCCTAAGAGGAGGCCCCACGCTCCGCTATCATGACATTTTTCTACCACATCCCCTACAACTTCAGTCTTGATGGAGATGGGCTTTGAATTCCAAGAGACCACAAGCTGCAGCTTAGCCAAAAGCTTCAAATCTGCGTAAAAGCCCGGGATTTGAACCATACGCTTGGAAGACTTTTCTAGAGGAAGAAGTGTGCTCTTCCCAGAGCATCAATATTCTGGGCAAACAAAAGAAATCTCTGACTACTCCAACACCACTTTAAACCCTGCTCCTCTGAGGTTGCCAACTCTGATTATTGGTAGGGGCTGCTGTCAGTGCTACATCGAAAGAATTCTTGAGACCATGCCCTGAGTCTATGAGGAAGAATGCCATAATTAATTAGCTCTGTCTGCCAAGGTCAAGTGATAGGAGAGTAACAAGACTTAAGTCATGTTTTGTCATCCTTGTTCTACACCAATTAAGTGTAAGATTAGGTCTGCCGTGTGGCTTTGTCTCTACAAGATAAGAATTTGAGAATTTGATAAGCATTGGAGATAAAATTTGAGACGAGCGTCCTAGGAAAAGTAATCACCTTAACTTCCAAATAGAATAACCTTCACTTTTCAGAAAACTAGTTCATTTGTATATATAAATCAACATTGTCGACAGAAGATCTTGTTCGTGCTCTATGTATGCTCGAGTCATTCCCCCGCTGAAACTGTCACGTACTCAAGGTTACACACCTCTTTCTTTTAACATAAAAGTCAGGTAATAACTGAATACCCCATACGCTCTAAAGGAATCTCATCTTTCTGAAGCTCAAACAGAATCCCTGCTCCGCCCGCATCTCAGTCTTGTGAAGATCAGATGAACTTTGAAAACCTTAAAATGGTGTATGATAGCTCTTTTCCCTGTTTTCCGCTTCGGAGTCAATTATTTTTACCGCCGTGTGCCTTTTTTTTTTTTTTTTTGCCCTCAGGCACTGTGAGTGGGGCATCTGCGGGAGGCTGATTCCAGTACTAATGATCTGCAAACAACAGGGCGAGAGTGGGGGCATGGAATCCTGCTTCCACTCCTGTCTGAATTTGCCGATGTGCAGGCAGGTGAGAAAGCTCAGCGGAATCTGATGCTTGCTCCTGAGAAACTGGCTCAGATTCTAGGCGGAAGTCAGCAGCCCTGGGCAGATGGGGTCACTTTTTCAGGGGAGGCTGAGAAGGTGGCCCAGGATTGATTTTGACTTGACCATTCCTGGGGATGGCAATGGCTATGCCTCCTGCTGCCCAGCGTCCCTCCTCGTCTTCTGTCCATTGTCGAAAGCACATTTTCCAGTCATTGCCCCGTATCTTCTTCTTCTTCTTTTTTTTTTTTTTAAAGATTTTATTTATTTACTTGACGGACAGAGATCACAAGTAGGCAGAGAGGCAGGAAGAGAGAGGGGGAAGCAGGCTCCCTGCTGAGCAGAGAGCCAGATGCGGGGCTAGATCCCAGGACCCTGGGATCATGACCTGAGCCGAGGGCAGCGGCTTTAACCCACTGAGCCACCCAGGTGCCCCTGCCACGTATCTTCTGTGAATGCCCTCCCCCATTTTATCTCACAGCCTTACGCATTCATTGCAGTAAATCTATTGCAAACAAGCCGTGGGTGTTGCAACACCATATAGAGTAATGAATGTGGAGCACAGACTCGTGTCAGTGTCTTGTGTATCGAGCCTGAAATGTAGCAGGTGCTCCAATATATAATCGTTGAGGAAATCCAAGTATGGAATCCAAGTGACCTCTGACCTCTGTGCTGTAATTGGCCCAGGGCTGATCCCCATGCGACTCCAGACAGCCTGTCTGAGTTCAAAGCTGAAAGAGCCATGCCGCCCGCATCTGTCCCCTTTGATGAGGGGAGTCATCTTTCCCGGAAGCCATTGTCCCGAAATCTCCTGCTTCCTCCTCTTTCACCACTACCCCCTGTGGTCATGGAGGTTGGGAAATCACGTATGCCACGTGAGTCTGGACCTTTTGTTGCCACGAACAGATAAACGTTCCGTGAATAAGGAAGAAATGGGTGAATGGATGTTGGGTAGGCAACCAGTGATGTCTGCAAAGAAAAAAAGAAAGAAAGAAAGTAAGTCTAATGCACACGAGCCTCGGTCCCCACGGTCCATTCCATCTGCCCCCCACCAAGCAAGTTGTCCGTGCGGAGGCTGTGCTAAGTCTGAAGGTGGGGCCTTGCTTTCAGACACAAACACGGAAGCTCTGGTGCCAGAAGAGGACTCACTTCTGCAGAGGACCCACCATCAGTATAGCCGCCTGAGGTCTTCGAAGCCTAAAGGTTTCTACCTGGAGGCAGAGATGACCCTTAAATGCCTAGAACGAAAGCACCCACCTGTGACGTGTTTCTGGGGATACAGCCATTCCCGCCCAGTTCCATGTGCTGTCAACAGTCCTGCGGGACCTTTCCCGACAGCCTTACAAGGGCGGCTGTAGACTCCTGACCCCATCCTGACCTGCCCCTTTAGGACAGATGGTCCCAGGGGACCCCACTAACCCAGCAGTGACCCTTGCCACTCTGACCTCTCCTGGAGCTCCCTGCCTGTGACCGCAAGAGCTAAACAGCCCCGTCCTACGCCCCGCGGAGGCCCCAGACGCTGGGCCCACGGAGTAGCTAATTGGTTTTTTACAAGCTTGAGGTAATTCAGACATTTAAATATTGATGTTCATTTCTGGGCAGCTATAAACACAAAAGGGGGGAAGGAGCATGTTTAAGGGCTTCCTCTCGTTTGTTCTCACCAGCACAATGGTCTGCGGTCAATGGGCCCAGCTTTCTGAAGAAGGGCTCCATTTGCATTAAAAAGGATGTCCCCTGTGCCTGTCTTGTGGTGACAGAATGGTCCATCCACTGGGTAGCTACTCTGTTCACCCCGAAGCCTCACCTTTTGGGGTGGCAGGAGAGCTATGGAATGCCTGAGTCCTGGGCTGAGGGAAGAACAAAGCAGGCGATGTTCAGCCCAGGGAAGAATTTCCCAGTAGCTGGTGAGACCCTGCCGAGGACGGAGAGGCCCGGATACCCAACTCCAGATCCAGAGTGGGAGCCCATGCCACCCCTGCCTGTCTCTCCCTGAAGCACAGCTGTGAGTGGGGACGCAGGAGGGGTCTTTGGGTGCCTGGAGTGGGTCACTGAGCTGACGCGTCCAGGAAGGAACCATCTCCCGGTCCCGTTCACCTCCTCCCTTAAAGTCGTTCTGTGCTCTTGTCAGGGCCTCAGAACCACTTGTCCGTGTGTCTCTGACATCTGCTTAGGTTTTCCTTGTACTAGTTTGTATTGTTTTGTATTGAAAATGCCCAGCAACAAGCAGACAGTAATCTGCTCCAATGCTGATACTTCTGTTTCCATGTCTATTTGACTGTTATTAAAGGTTTATAATCCATCCATAGGATCTGCTTCTTTCTTAATCAAGATCAAGAATATGAAGATGCATAAACAATGTTAATAATGAAGTATCCTTTGATTCAACTAAAAAACCGTTAATATGACAGTACGGGTCATAGAATCACAATTCGCTAACTTGGGCATAATTGAAAGATGGTCTTTGATACTGGGTTCCTCATGTTATGTTTATGTAGGTTCCCATATTATATCACTCTTCAGGTTTTAGAATTCTTGAGGGCAGTGACCTCATTACTCTGGGGTTGTAGAGTCACATGTTCACTCACAGTACAAGTCAGAAGTTGATGGAAGGAACAGTTTCTTTCATTTTTCCACTAACTGTTCTTCTTTTATAAATGCCTAACTGGTCAATGAGGAGAAAGGAAAAAACAACAACAACAACAACAACAACAAATTTATGTTAACAAGCCAGAAAATTTCAACCTCTTCATTAATTTTTACTTTTTCTCTACTTAACCACTCAGTCTCTTTCGGAAGAAATGTTCCACCTTTCAGATTTCTGCTTCCTCTTCCTGTTTTCCCTAAGATGACCTCTGGGTACATGGGGAGAGGTCCTGGGGTTTCTGTGGCTTTGTGGAGGTTGGGGGGGGGGTGACAAGATCCTCAGATGGTCAGAGTCTACCCTGGGTCCTCATGACCTGCTACAGAGGCACTGACAAGGAATTTTCCAGGCAATGTGGACCCATCCTGGAGCAGGGAGCTAGAGTAACTGGTAGTTTTCTCTTTCTTGATCTGGAGCTGGTCATTTCCCTGGTGACTTAGTCCCACATTTGCTTTGCCAGGGCGGGACTCCCCCAAAATCCTGGCCCAGCCAGTCAGCCTGGTAGTCCTCAATTGCTGCCTGTAACACAGTGACTGCCCTCCTTCTAGATAGTTCCTGTCCAACTCTTCCTGAACTTTTCAGGCTTTCTCTCCTTGGTTGCTTTGGGTCTCATTCTATGTCATGGAGAAGCAGAGAGCAGTTCAAGTGGTCTGCCCTCTGCCTCACTTTGGGGTATCTGTGGGTTTACATTACTATGGCCATTCTTGGCTGCTGAGGGTGGGTTACAAAGCTCTGTCCTCACAGAGCCACAAGTGGAAAGGAAGGCAGAAGCGCCTCTTTTCACCTTTTACTTCAACTTAGAACATTTCTTTGGATATATAATGCTCTTGAGTTTAAGATATACCAACATTCTATATACCACTGAAAGAGAAAGTAACAGCACTTTGGAAGATGTGACACATCCTGATGCGTCCTGGTCTCAGAGATATAAAAGGGTGAAAATATATGAATGATCAGTGAGTGATTTTTGTCTATAACATATGTTCCTATCCACAGAACATTGGCCCAAGAACCAAGATGGCGTCATGGGCCTGACCACTACTAACCCTCCTCTCTCACTTCCTTCTCTCCATAATCCCTCAGGCCCAGGGAATAAGTTGGGGCTTTTTGCTTCTCGTCGTTGCATTCTCCTGCTACCTCAGGTAAGTAAGCTCACTGTCTAGCTTCCATTCTCCTCTCATGGAAGAGACCTATTCAGCCAGGCCTAGCTCTTGAGATGATGGTACGATGAATTTGGAAAGTCCTTTCTGTTTCAACAAAGCCTGGCTTTCAAGCCTATATTGACTTGTGACAAAATCCCCCTTTGGACATCAGAAATTGAATATTAGCTCTTTTTTTTTTTCATTGTGATTGATTTCTGTAACAATCCTAAACTTCTAGAAAGTGAGCTTTTCGAATGCTTGTGGCACAATGGGGAAGAGTTCAGTTAAGGAAAACAAAACAATCGAGGGGGGAAAAAATCAAAGCACGTTAAAATATTACCAAAAAATTATGCTATTTTATTTTTATCGCCCCACTAAGCTTAGCATGGAGCAATAGGCAAAACTGACATGCAGTAAATTCTAGCAGAAAAACAAGGAATGAAAATATTTGCCCTCATTCCCAAAGCTCCTTTTTATGAGTACCTCTGAAGGCAGAAATTTGTATCATTGACTTTCTTGGCAATTTCCCACAGAAAACTTAGTTTCTAGGGGCCCCCACAGTGGATGTTGACTTAGTAGTTAACCTCCTTACCATTTCCAAATTGATAATATCTCTCCCACCAAAACTAACCCTGAGGGCCTATACGCTTTTGTATTTCTTTGTGTTGCAATCTTTGGATGAGGAGTGAATATTTGCTTCTTTTTGCTATTCTAGGATTGGTATCCCACAGGCAGTATAGAGTTTACAGATGGAAATTTTGGGGGCACTCAGGTGGCTCTGTTGGTTAAGTGGCCAACTCTTGATTTCAGCTCAGGTCGTGATCTCAGGGTCGAGGGATCGAGGCCTGAGAGCCCTGCGCAGGTGTCTGTGTGTTGAGGGGACCTGGCTTCAGGATTATTCTCCCTCAGCCCCTCCCTCTGCTGGCGCTCTCTCTCTCTCTCTCTCAAAAAAAAAAAAAAAAAAAATCTTTAAAAAAAAAAGGTACAAATCATATGCAACTCTTAAAAAGAAGAAAATTGTTATCATGTTGTATAAATATGACTCCTTTTTTTTTTTTTTTGTTACTATTATGTTGGAGAAGACAGAAAGAGAAATTCCAGGGGCAGGACTCCTTGTAATGTAGGGCTTTTGTGCCGCTAATGAAGTTTTTTCTTCCTATCGTTCTTTTAAAAAAGAACTTTACAGAGAAGCCTGGTGAGGTAATAGGAGTCGTTTCCTCCGTCAGGATTTAGCTGGCTACACAAGGGAACAGTGATCTTGGAGGGCCTTTCTCCTGGCTAGCCTGTCCCAAGACCCTGGGGACAAAATCTAAATACAAACCTAAAGTAGGGGTACCTGGGTGGTTCAGTGGGTTAAACCTCTGCCTTCGGCTCAGGTCATGATCTCGGGGTCCTGGACTCGAGCCCCTCATAAGGCTCCCTGCTCAGCAGGGAGCCTGCTTCCCCCTCTCTCTGCCTGCCTCTCTGCCTACTTGTGATCTCTGTCTGTCAAATAAATAAATAAAATCTTAAAAAAAAAAACAAAACCAAACACCTAAAGTAATTGGCAGGTCAACAGTTGATAGTACCAGAAGTATACAAAAGAGATCATGCAATGATAGCACTGACTTATGAATAGGTAGCTCAATGAAGTAAAAACTTACAGAATCGCACAGACTTCTTCCTTTGTATTTTTCTTCCACAAAATCTCATTAATTTTTTCTCCTATTTTCAGTTGCAATGTTTTGATCACATGACTGTCATTTAAAAATATAATTTAAGGGGAACTATCATATTTCTTTGCGCATTTCAAAGAGGGATCTTTATCATTGAGGCAAAATTGTGTGTGTGTGTGTGTGTGTGTGTGTGTGTGTGTGTGTAGCACTTAATCCCTCTAAACTTCACTTTAATATGGAAATCATCAAGAACAGGAGTGAATGTCACTGAAGTTCAAATTACAGACATTTCTTTACGATACTGATTATATATTTTGCAAATGGATCCTAAAAATAAATGAAACCTATTAGTTAAAAGATCTTCCCATATATTGGAGGGATTTCTCAAGCAGGATAAAAATATTGTTTTAATGGTCACTAGTTGTTAATGGCTTTCTCTAGCTGCAAGCATGACCCAGTATTTCCTCATCAGGTTTTTATGCTCTTTGTAACAGCTCCTGTGCCTAAGTCTGTGTAACATTTCCCACCAGCAGGTTAATGGGATGCAACACACAGAAAGGGCCCAAGAATCTGTTTGTTACAGTCTACTTACTAAAGCTATGGCTACAACACTCCAGTGCTGAAGTCAGGGAAAAGGCATCATCCAAATACAACCCAAGGAAAATGCAAGCTGATACAGCACAAAGATGCTTTGTTTAAGAATGGCAGAAATTTCCAGCAACTATCTGGGAAAAAAAAAAAAAAAAAAAAGCAGGATGGGAGGGAATGTAATCAAATAACAAAACAAACCCAAACTAAAAGAGAATCTTTATAAACCAGCACAAGGACACTTTGTTTTTAAGTGCACACAATGAATTTTAAAGATCTTTGTTCAGAAGGGAAATAAAGTATTATGAAGGACTGACACATTTGATGGATGGATGGTTTCTGGAAAGAAAAAAAAAAGAAAACAACAACAAAACAACAACAAAAAAAAAACCCACCCCACATTATCAATTACTTTTTCCTTGTTTGGCCCCAGTCCAGTAATTTTTATTTGAACAAGCCACATGCTAGCATGGGTTTGATTGCAGGAAGTGACTGGTTGTTGTTAAAGGCTACTATTTCACTCCGGGGCTTATCTCTTCCTCCCCCCTCCCCTTTCTGATGGGACTCTGATAGGAAAGGCACAGTTTCAGTTGTTATAAACAGAGTCAGGGATTGTTTGATAGACACGCCCGTGTTTTGCTTTCAGCCTTCCGTGGTACAATCTGGACAAGGGATTCAGCAGCGCTTCAGAAAACAAATACTTGAATTTAGCGTTTTCTGTCCTTGACTTTGATAGGAAATTTTGATTTTTCTGACATTTATTTCTCTCACAAATTTAGGTGTATCAGAAAAAAAAAAAACAGTTATGAATCTGACATCTTTTTTTTTCTTCTCTTTCTTCTTCTTTTCTTTTTCAGTAGACTCAAATGAACCTTGCTGAGAAAAAAGGATCTTTATGAAACAGTTAAACTAAAATGTGTCAAGGATCTTCTCAAATAGTCCTATGCCTTGTTCTTGCTTTGCTTATTTTTTATCTAATCAAAACAAGTACATTAGGACACTGATCATTAGTCTAAATATAAGAAATATAGCTAATTAAACTATATTATTAAGTGTTACCAGTTTTCATCCATAATTAAACAAAGATTTGGGTACAGTCATTAGCAGGCAGGAAATTATGTATGAAATCAACTGTTGATACTCATACGGACATGTGTATGTGTGTGTGAGAGTATCTGCTATTCATAATAGCTTCCTTTATGGCTGGATTTTTTTGCATGTTATCATGCCTGAGACTTAAAATATTTCCAAATTCCCAGAGTAGCATGTTGACAACAGGTTTTGGATAGTTAGTTAAGTATGGTTCCTAGTTCTATATTTTAAAAACTAATTTTAGTGATTATTCTTCTGCTGAGAATGAAAAAATATATTAAAAAAAATATGGGCTTAAGAATCGTTATTTGATTATTCATCAGAACATCAAAACAATTTGAATGAATTTGGATTTAATCTTGTTCAATGGAGGAAATATAAATTTAGCAAACATTTGTTGACTCATTGGTTCATATCAAAATTCTTCTAAAGAAGATCACACAGCATAGACATGTATAAAATGTATAATTAGCCACAACCAATTCCCTGAAAACAAAATGAAGAAAACAAGAGATATTTTATATTAAAATTCTATATCTAAATGTCTTATTCCTTTCTGACCTAGAAAAGGGTGACTCGGAAGCAGCAAAAAACAAACCAGCCGAAAAACCTGAAAAACCAGAAAACCTTCTAAAGAAATGGTCCTGAGTGTGAATCTTCTGTGCAATACACAGGCTGGGTGAATTCTTGCAAGTAAGGGCATTTGTTCCAGAGCCCATGGACTCACCTTTAAAATGAAAATGAGATGGAGTTTAAGGTTTTGTATTAGATCATTTATTTGGCAGTGTCTGGCACGCTCGGTGGGCCTTGTCAGCCAGTGTGGTAACCAGTGGTTGATTACTGGTTACCCAACTGTGGAATAAACACAGTTCCTTCCTAAGATATAACAGAAGTCCACCAGGCAAGGTTCACACAAGTAATCAGTTGCTTTCCAGCACCAGAAGTCTTGATACTCAAAATATCAAAAACAAAATTACACATCCCTCTTTTGTTGCTATTTAAATTTTCAGTTGAATTGACTAGTTTTAGTATTTTATTTGGCAATTCTTCCTCCCGAAGCTATGATTTTGTATCTATTTGGTTTTAATAATTAGTCAAGTTCTAGTTGTGCATGCAGCAGCTTTACAGATAATAAAAATTTAATTAAACTTACTTTGATGCAACTTTGATTATAAATTTTCCTAAGCATTGCATAAATAATTCAAAAATGTATGTGACTAACATACTTCATTCAACAGAAAGTGAATTTTCAAAAACTCCGTGCTCAGTATGGTTGTTTGTGTTCAGCTATCATAAACATTTTGCTCTAGAACTGATAGAAAATATACAGTTAGTGTACCTTTTGCTGGATAGTTGTTACTATCCAGCATTTCATAGCTTAGATTTGATTCCTGAAGCTGACTAATTTTTACAACGTGATTCGCATGTTTACTGTTTTCGGAGCAAGCTGTTAGAGAACATTGCTGCATAGCAATCTAAATGCTGTAAAAATGCGTCTAACTATAATTTGTAATAAATATTTGACAATTCTTTATTTTACATTTTCAATGTCTTATTAAACTATACCTATACATGACAATTACCATCACAATAAATCATTTTCCACATGATTAATTACATATCTTAAAATTTTCAAAGAATATAACATCCTCCAGGGAATTAAAAACAAACTGTTCCTTTCAAGAAAGCATAAGTACCAAATTTCATAAGCCTGTAGAGGAAAAGTAGTCTATGCTGCTGTTTAAATCCTTGACAGACGTCATTCCTAGAGATTATAAGATTATTTCCAGCATGGCTTCCCTTTCAAAAGCCTTAATTTCTCTTTAAATTCTCGCTGGATGAATTCTAAAAAGTGCCTTAGTTTGGGTTACAAATTGAGAATGGAGAAGGAGCGAGTTATCTCTGCATGTCTCCCTTTCTTACATAGATGTTACAAAAATTAGACTCAGAACTCAACCCTCCGGGGTGAAAATGTTACACAGTGGCAACTATACTGGGGAACCGTAGTCATGCCTGCGCTGTTGTTTGCCTGTCCTGTGAAATAAGGTGGGATGAGTGAAGGAGGGTTTGCTAGACTGAATGATGGTTGGATGGTATCTGCCATTGAGCACATCAAGGGGGTAGAGATAACCAAGGGACAGGGAAGGTTAATACTCTACTTTCATTTGTTTGCCCTACTGAGTTTTTAACTCCCTCTGTAAACCTTCAGTAAAAGTGTTCATCGCAGACAGCTTGGGTTAAGGGTACATCAGAAGAGGAGAGGAAGTCTGAAAGGATAGCCTGGTGTGGAAAAGGGACAGAAGAGCAGAAGGCATCAAGTGGAGATCAAGAGTCTCACCAGAAATAAGAGATTACAGCCAGGGATGGTAAAGAGAAACAGAGACCCTCCCGAATCCCTGGAGGATGGATTTCCTACTGTACGTGGGTTGGTGGTGAATCATTCCTGTCGTAAGCCGTAAGAGCAAGGAATCCAGCAGGCTGGAAGATGAGAACATCCAGTTAACTGACACGTGGGTTACAGGGATAACACCTTTCTATATATTCTAAGTTTATATATTGTAGGACATTAACTATTATTATATATGGTATATATGGCTATATGTATCAATTTGGATAGTAGAGTAGGGATGTACCCAAATTCTACACGCGTGAGATAGGCCAGCCACCTTTCTCTGAGTTACAGTTTTCACATGTTTAAGGTGGTCACGATACTTGCTCTCCTCACCTAACAGGGTTTTATAGGGAAGGAAGAGGCATGAGGAAACACTTTGTAAAGCACTATGCCTTATAATTAAACCATGGTATTAAAAGGCAGCTCTAGTTGAGTGGGAAGAAGTGCAATTGAAAGGTCAAGTTTGATTCCCCTTTGCTTACTAGTTGTACAATCTTCAGGAGGCCAATGGTTTCTCTGAACGTCAGTTTCCTAGTCTGTAAAATGGGGTTTTCATACCCATTCTTCCCATCTCTCAGGGTCTTCACATATTTCCGGATACAATGACATGGGACACACTATGTAAACACTCATGGTCCATACAGAAGTGAAGTGCCCACTGGTCTCTCTTGTGGATACATTTAATAAAAAACGTAATAAGAGTATTTAAATCTTGTTCCACTTAAGCCAAGCAGTGGAGGTGTATGTGTAGGGTGTCTCCGTGAATGAGAATTCCCCAGAATTATAGGCTTTTCTAAAAGTCGTAGTGCACTACGCTAGATATTACACTATGAATGATGGCTCCTTCACACTATTTTACAAGGATTTCTATTAAAGGAAGTCATGTGACTTACCAGAATTGTTCCGGGTTCCATAATAGTGAAGACAAGTCCTGAATTAAATTATAGCAGTGGGAGCCAACATGCCAGCCTTGAGATTATAGACCCTTACAATTTTGATCACTTTATAAGACAACTAATCCATTCTCAACAAAACGTGTCTGCTTCCACTTCCCCCAAGTAATATTTACTCCAGACGTTCATTTCTTTGGAAGCATTAAAGAAAGGGAAAGAAAAAACGATCACGCTCAGCAGGTGATCCTGAATCAAAATCCATTCTATATGATCCCTGCAACTCCCTAATGATACAATAAAACATTTTGGGGGCTGCAAGGGTTTGCCTTTAGTAGGGAGAGGTTTGTCATCTCTGTGGAGGAAAACACCCAATGGATGAAGTCAGAAAGGTTACAGGGACTAACCAAAGTTGACCAGGTCATGGTAGATTGTGAACTGAGCCCCGGTTCCTATGAGAAGAATACTGGACTTTCATGAGTGATTTTCTCACACGAAGCAGTATGGTATCTAGTTATACTGTCCTACACCTACCCCATTCCCATGCCACTCACTTCAGAAAGTGCATCCAATTTTTCTCTTGGAATATCTGCCTTGCAGGCTGTTTTGATAGCATGAGTGGGCGCCTGTGGGAAGGCATGGTGGGAGAAGCAGAGTGGATGTGAGCCCTGCTGTTGTGGAAAGAGAAGGACTGGTGCCTGAGCATCGTTCTTCTCTCTTGAACTGTGCTTATCAAGCCTGCAGAGAGACTGAGGTTGGGGCCTGGAGGAAAGGAGGGAGTGAGGTTTGCTGCATGCATCCCTGGGAAGCCTCAAGTTCAAGTTTTTCCCACTGGCAGCTGCAACACCGTCATCTCCCGGATTTACCCTCCACTTGCATTTTAGCAATAAAATCTCTGCTTGAAAAGGAGGAAACCGTGCAGGTGAGTTGGGGAATGGTGAAATCACATACTTTAATTGAATACCCGCTTGTGGAAAGCAGGTTTTAGACAGGTATGAAAGAAGGAGGCAGGAGACAGAAGTTTGACCTCTGCTTCTGTACTTCTAAACTGTACAGCTTTGGGCAAGTAACTTCTCTTTAAGCGTCAGTTGATTAATCTTTAAAGTGGGGATAGTAATACCTCGTTTGCTTTAAGGCGGGGTGGGGTGTGGAACAGAAGTATCTCTTAAGGGTCACATCTAGATTCAAGGAAAGTAAATATAATGTGGATTTTTCTTGAGCCAGAGGGAATTTTTTTTTCAAGATTTTATTTATTTATTTGAGAGAGAGCGAGCTCATGAATGGGAAGGGGGACAGAGGGACAAGCTGACTCCCCACTGAGGCAGGAGCCCAACACAACATGGGGCTCAATCTTAGGACCCTGAGATCATGACCAGAGCCAAAGTCAGATGCTTAACTGACTGAGCCACTCCAGCACCCCAAGAAGATCCTTTTTAATAAGTATATTTTTAAAATATAGTTTGCTTTACCAGCTTAGAGTATAAATAAATTCATAGATCCTTTTAAATGTGCAGACAAATTGTCAACTGTTAATTGCTCAGACTAGCTAGAAGTTCAGGGTCTCTCTTAGACACTTGGAACTATTGCTGACAGAACGTGTAACTGTAGAAGACAGGGTCCTCTACAGACCTTTATCATCCTCATATAGCCATTTATCCCAAAGCACTCCATTAGCGCTAGCATGAGTAAGCCGAAGGGGTTTCCTATCTTTAACCCAGACTTCTTTCAGAATAAGAAAGATCCATAGCCCCTGCATCTGTAGCTACTGATGCTGAGACTAGGTCACTGGTCCATTCTCCTGTTGACTTCATGACACATTCTAGACAACCCCCCACACCCCACCATGTCTGTGCTCCCCCAGAAGGGAAGAGACAGGTTTCAGTGTTCCTACTTGCCAGTAGACTTAATTAGAGACCATGTGAAGGGGTTCAAACAATGTAGCATTTCAAGAAGAATTCTTTTTTCCCAGAAACCTCCTTAGTCTCTATACACATTTGTCCACCCTACTCCAGGCCAAGTGCCACCCTTCCCCAAGAAAGTAATGTGTGCCCACTTGCCTTTTATCCACCAAATTAAGAAAAGACATCGCAACACAAAGATAGCTTGGCAACCTCTACCACTAAACACAGAGGCAGCTGGCAGGGATGAGCCTCTGCCTCACCAGGCAAGTTCAGAGATTTGGCATTCTCTTTGACGTTGATACACTCAATCTTTTCAACTAAGGAGATACTATAGAGTTATGCCCATCTTATCATAGATGGGAGAGCGGTGTATAGTCAGTTAGGGGGCAAATCAATTGCTGCTCTAGAAATGAATCCACATGTCCTGGATTCTCTATGATTATTGCTGTGCTAGTGGTACATTCAAGGCAGAACTTGACATTTCTGAATTGCATAAATGGCCTCTATTCAAATTAAAATGTACCCATCACTTAATAGTGGGGTTAGGCAGTGCCAGTGCTAAGGAGATGTCTGCCTTCATAGTCTGGATTAGCTGCCCCAAATAAAAGTAATAAATACTCTTTAATATGGAAAAGGATGTTTTCTTAGTCTTAGGACCAAGTACGAGTAAGGGCACTTACAGACCAGTTTCATATTTGTAATGATCCTGTCGCTCCCTGCTTACAATCCTTCCCCCTCCCACATGGCTTTCCATTACACTCAGAATAGAAAACAAATGCCTTTATCAGATGTCAAACATTCCATGTGATCTGGACCCATAGATGTGGCGGTGACCTGGGCCTATACTATTTTTACTTTTTTCGAAGCCCTCACATTCATCAACACTTCCCCAGATGGGGCCTTTGTATCCACCTGAAGCTCGCTGCTCAGCGGTCTCTGCCATGGCTGGCCTCTTCTGGGCAGCCCCTCTGGGCAGCCCACCGCCGTCTGAACTACTCCTATCTGCCCACCTTGCTTTACTTCTCTTCATAGCATGTGCCACCACTTTCATATTACACGGTTACTCATTCAGCTGTCTGTCTGCCTCTTTCAATCAGAATATAAGTCCCCAAAGGGAAGAGACGGTACCTATGTTGTTTACTGCACCCGTCTGAGTCCAATTACACAGTAATTTGAACACGAGAAGTTCAATATAAAGATTTATTAATTATGACGGAAAATGGGAGTAGAGAGGGGCTGGGAAATAAGTGGTAAAGAGAACCCTGAAGAGTATAGAAATAGCAGATACAGAGGAAGAGCCATCACCTTTAGGGCTGACATAGAGGACTCAAGAAAGAGCCTCCCCAAGACCCACCCTCCAGCACACACACACACCCCCTATGGCTGAAATCCGCTCTGGAGGGCACAGCTGGAGCGAGAAGACCGTGATGGACATCTGTGTTCTGGAACTCGCCGGAAATCCACACTCCAGAACTTACTGGAAATTGATCCTGGGGTGGGGGGGAGGGGGGAGGCAAGAAAGCCCTTCAGGGAATGTCTCAGCAGAGGCACTTTGCTCTGAAATTACACAAGGTGGGGGGAGGGGGTCGTGGAGGAAGCTACCGACTGCTGGGTGCAACTGATTCCCACCTGTGCTGTAGTAATCTGCCTGGCCTGCAGGCAAGAATCAGGAAGCAAAACCCTTTCCTCTTGTAATGTCTCCCCAGCGCCCTCTGTGGACAAAGCTTTGGTACCCCTTGACAAAGGAAACTATTTAAAGGGCCCAGATCTGTTTTCACAGAGCAGGCAAAGAGGATGAATTTGAAGCTGAGAGACAACAAATAAAAAATAGCCAATTTATTGTTAAATTCCCTTATCCTGGCACATATTAGGCCACAGAATTTTTTCAATAAATACTTGGTGGAGAAATACGTAATTTATAACAAAGAAGAGAAAATAATGAATAATATGCTCGCTTTGCATACATCACATTAAGATTGGAACCCCAGGCCTAGCTTCCAATAGGAATGCTGCTGCTGAGCCCCGCCCAAATAAAAATTCTGGAGCTCCTCACTGTGTGTGATAAGATAAGCCCCCTGCTGACTTCACAGCTTGGCTCAATAGTCTGTGAAAAGTGTAAAAAGAGAGGCTCCTGGGTGGCTCAGTGGGTTAAAGCCTATGCCTTCGGCTCAGGTCATGATCCCAGGGTCCTGGGATTGAGCCCCACATCAGGCTCTCTGCTCAGCAGGGAGTCTGCTTCCCTTCCTCTCTCTCTGCCTGCCTCTCTGCCTACTTGTGATCTCTGTCTGTCAAATAAATAAATAAAATCTTAAAAAAAAAGAAAGAAAGAAAGAAAGAAAGAAAAATGTAAAAAGGGAACCACAGGGGTACCTGGCTGGCTCAGTTGGAAGAGCATGTGACTCTTGATCTCCAGGTGGTGAGTTCGAGCCCCACGTTGGGTGTAGGGATTGCTACAAACAAACAGTCAAACAAACAAACTTGAAAAGACAGAAAAGCAGGAGCAGAGAGTAGAAGAGACAAAAGCAGCTATTTGTCCCATCCGCTGTCTATGTTCTTCTGGGACACTGGTGGCTTCATTTGGCATCTTTCTGAGACCTCACTGTCATGTAGATCTGCCAAATGAGCAAAGTGTGAAACACATTCAAGGGCAGTATTTCAAAACTGGACTTAATAAAAAGTAAAGAAACATTCTGATTTCTTGTTACTTTTCTATTGACACAAACTATTGAAAGAGTTTAGGAGAGTGGTTCCTGTCATTAGTTATTTGAGATTTCCTAACAGAGCAGTTTCCGTTTGGTCCACTAACCCTTTGAAATAGCTCTTCAGGTTCTATTACTAGGATTCTCATTCCCTGTCCTGGGATATAACTGCATAGAATCTCAATAAATATGGTCTAAATGATACAGAACCTTTTATACTGACACAACATGGTGTTTGCTCATGAATGCCATCAGCAGGTATTTACTGAGCACCAACTATGTGCCAGACATCATTCTCAGCATCTGGAGTGTGGCGGTGAAAATAATCAAGTTCCAGTTCTTATGGAACTTTTGTTAACATTCTGGCAAGAACAGATAACATGGAACTTCCTACAGAGGCACCGTGGGTGATTTAACGAACTATTGAAAAGCTCCACTGGGAGAAAATAACCAACCCTAGAATAAAATGTGATTGTTGCTGGTGTTCTTAGAAAATTCACTTTCCTAGTGTAGAAATTGTATCACTCAAGTCTTCTAATTTTTGGTTTTCAGGGATGTTTCAAAAACAGTGCTGTCCGGGACACTTGGGTGGCTCAGTCATTACGTGTCTGCCTTCAGCTCAGGTCATGATCTCAGGGTTCTAGGATTGAATCCCATATAAGGCTCCCTGCTCAGGGGAAGCCTGCTTCTCCCCCTCCCACTCTCCCTGGTTGTGTTCCCCACCCCTCTGTCTCTCTTCTCTGTCAAATAAATAAATTAAATCTTTAAAAAACAACAACAACGAAAACAGTGCTGTCCAATGGAAATATGTGAGCAACATCAAGTAATTTAAACCTTCCTAATATCTGGGTTTAAAAAATTAAAAACAAACAAAAAAATAATTTTAGTAACATATTTTGTTTAAACAATTATATTCAAAATATTAGAATTTCACCATGTAATCATGATAAAATTATTGAGCTATTTCATGTTCCTTTTTTTTGTTGTTGTATTAGCTCTTCAAAATCAGTGTGTATGTGTTCTTACGGCACATCTCATTTTGGACTGGGCACACGGGACAGAGGAGGTTCAGAAAACTGTCCAGAGTTCTCCATCCTTATCTGGGGATGGAGATGGTATTTGCTGAATCAAATTGCTGAAAGTATCTGGGGATGGAGTTCACATTGTGAAGACCATCACAGCATTCCTTTGCACTGGCCCTCCCACAGTGCCCAGCACAGGGAGAAACCCATAGAATGTGTTAGGTTGGACATTAAGTCATTGATTTGTCCACTGAGGCTTGGAATATCACTAAGAAGATTGGTTTTCCACTAACGGTGAAGCATCTCTGCCAATGCCACAAGTTAGAGTAGGCAAATGACACTGAGAAGTAAACGTCCAAAGCAGACCCTTAAATTCGTCGTCAACTTGGCTTTTTCTGAATTCCTCCACGCCCCCGAAGGCTAGAGGCTCACTAGGAAAGGCTACCAGCCACAGCGACTCCCCTTAAACCAGGGAGCTACCCCTAGCTGGATGAAGCGTAAAGGCGAAGGCACTCTCTGCCCCGGGACCATCCTTTCTGCCCACGGAGTCTGTTCCCACCTCCTTAGCCCCTTCCCTAAAAACGCCTCTCCCCCCCCCCCCCCATTTTCCCGAAATTTGTCCCTTTGGAGGCCGACCCGCCCTATCTCGTGGCCCGCGTGGCCCGGCCCGTTTCAGCCGCGTCAAACTTGACTTGCTCCTCCGAAGAGCAGGAAAAAGAGGGACAGTCTTGTTTCTGATCCGGGGGAAAGAAGCATCTCAGGGACGCAGCGGGGTGTGCCTGCGCCAGGTACCTCGTTGACACTGTCCTAGTGCAGGACTGCGGAATGCGGGTGGTCCCCTTCGACAAAATTTCTTTGGGAATCGGGTGACCCCTGTTCCCGGGCCTCCAGCCCCACCCCGAGACTCCACGGTTACGCCCCCGCAACCCCCAAGGGGAGCGACTTGGGGTGCTTCCTCTCATAGCTCCTTGGGGAAACCGGCCCCACTTCGGGGTTAAATGGCAATCACAGACCTCTCGGGGCTCGGAGGGGCGCCCTCCCCACCCGCGCCCCTGGCCCCCTGCCCCGGTAAGCGTCTCGCAGCTCAGTCTCCTGCTCTAAACAAGAACAGGGGCTCGAGTCCGCGTTCACACGGAAAATTATGCCGGCTCCAGCGGCGCGTAAAATTGATGTGAACCGAACGGAGTGGGATCGGCGTGATCCTCCCTCTCTTGTCTCAACAGGGGTTTCGGCGCGTTACACAAGGCCGAGCTTGTCTCTTTAAGGAGACATTGGACCCTAATTAGTCCGCATTCCTAGCGCGGCCGAGGACCAAGGGGCCGAGGGTGTTTGGGTTGGAGGGGGGCGGGAGGGAAGACGAGACTCGGAAGGAGATCTTCTGACCAACCTCGAGTCTTACCGCCCCCACCACCCTCTTTATTTTACCGCCGCCACCGCCACCAACACCCAGTTCTAAAGATGCAGCCAGGGCAGCAGCAACAGCAGCAGCAGCAGCCGCCGCCGCCGCCACCGCTTCTCCCAGGCCCACGTTACTTTGATTGACAGCTGAACAAATGTTTCCCCGGTTCGAACGCTCGCGCTAAGGAACGTCAGCCAAGACTAAGCTCCGCCTTGGGCGGGCCATCTCCGCTCCGCCTCCGCTAACCCCATCTCGTTCCGTTCATTGGTCCGAACCGCGGACTACGCCCGGCCCCCACGTGGGCTACAGCCCGGCCAGCTCCTCCCCTCTGGCTCGCCATTTGTCAGCAGTGAAATGATGGGCAGTAACACAGAACGGCGATTAATGTTCAGCCATCTCTGATTGGTTGCTGGAGACACCTACTGCGCCGAGGGTGGGCGGGGCGTTAGGAGAGCGCCCCAGAGCGGTCGCGTGGCGGGCCGGTGATTGTAGTCAATCTGGCCGAATCCTCGACCACAGTCGCAGGGGGTGGACTACATCTCCCGGGATGCTCCGCGGTCTCTCCGCGGACGGTTGTGAATATGTATCAGAATGTTAATGATTAGCTGCTGCTAAATTTGGTCAAAGAAGTCACCTACACAGAGCGTGTTGTTAGAGCTGTTCTGAGCGGGTGTTTGGGCTGTTGGCTGCTTGCTTCCCCCTCTCTCACACACTTGTATATTATTTTGAGGTGGTGTTCGCAGAGTTTGAAAGGAGAGAGAATTAAAAAAAAAAGCGGCAAGCGTTTCACTCTTATTTTTATAATCCCCTTCAATTTGGGGTTAAAAAAAAGACAAGAAAACAGGAAGGAAGAAAAATAAGGAAATGAGATGTGGTAAAAGAAGCTAAAAGGTGCCTTTTTAAAAGATCGTTGCTGTGAAGTGAAAAAAATCTCCAGAGAAACCAAAAAGCACCGCCGAGACCTCTTCCGAACCAAAGGAGTTTGTGTTTGCTTTTAGGAAAGAAGAGAGAGATCATTCATTCGGAGGAATAACAACCAATTAAAAGACAAATAAAAAAAAAGTTTGGAGTGGGACGAGCGAGCGGGCGGGCGGCGCTGCCGGCGGGCGCTGGTGCGCGGAGCTCGCACTTTTCCCGGCCCGGGGGAGCGGCGCGGTAGCGGCGCTGGGCTCGGCGGGCGCGCCTCGGCGGAGCGAACGTCGGAGCGTTGCCGCGGGAGACGCGCGCCGGACAATGCCCGCGGCGGGCCAGTGACGCCCGCGAGGAATGCCGAGCGGCCCGGCCGCCGGCACCCAGCAGCCGCCGCCGCCGCGCGTTCCTGCCGCCCGCGTCACGCGAGACCCGGCGGGGGCCGGGACCGCCCGAGCCGCCCCTCGGACCCGGCCGGCCGCCTCCGCCGCCGCCTCCTCCACCTCCTTCTCGGGGCCATTAAAGCCAATGAGCCGCGCGCCTCTGCCCAGCGCAGCCAACTAAATCGGTTTGGATGATTCGCGACCTGAGCAAGATGTACCCGCAGACCAGACACCCGGTGAGTGCGGGCGGCGGGGCGCGAGCTCGCCGAGCGCGGGGGGATTCCCCGCTTCGCCCCCTGCGCGCCGAGTTGTGTCTGGGGCCGAAGGGGCGGGGAGGGCGGCTCGCGCCCCGGGGCCCGCTCGGGGAGCTGCCTGTCGTCACCCCCCCACCCCCCGGCGCGGTGGCACTCTCGGAGGGGGTGCGGAGAGGCAATTGAGTTGTAGCCATTTTCTTATTGTTGTCTTTGAAGCCCCTGGAAGCCGCGCGGAGCCGTTCGCCGTCCCCGCGCCGCGACTCCTCGGGGCGGGGGGGTCGGCGAGCGATGGAGGCGGCGCGACTCCGCGCCGGGGCGGGGAGGGCGCCCTCGGCGGCGGCGCGGCTAGTCCGGCTTGCGGCTCGGGAGTCGGGGCGCCGGCCCCTCGCGCCGAGGGTCCCGGGGACGCGCGAGCGAGCCCGCCGGCCGGCCGCGAAGGGTGGCGGCCGCGTCCCCCCCTCCCCCGACCTGACCGCGGCCAGACGCCATGGCGCGAGTCCCCCCGACGGGCCAGTTTCGATTCCGGGTGGGGTGGGAGTGGGCGCGGCGCGCCGGTCCCCGGTCGCCCGCGGTTGGCGAGGGAGCGGAGCGGGGTCTCGAACCCGCAGGGTCCGGGGCAGGCCAGAGCACGCGGGGGCCCGGGGCCAGCCAGAAACCAGCCCCTGTCGGCTGTGTGGCGAGGCCGGGAGGGGGGGTGGGGGGGCGCTAGATGAGAGTTTTAATCGCTCTTTGCCTGCCTGCACGGTGACCCCCTCCACCCCCCTCCCCCGCTAGCGCCGCGTGGTATGTTTTCTCCATCTCCCTGCCTTGCCTGTGATGTGGGCTAATTAAATATTTTATTGTTGTTCTTTAGGCACCGCATCAGCCTGCTCAACCCTTTAAATTTACAATTTCCGAGTCCTGTGATCGGATTAAGGAAGAGTTTCAGTTTTTACAGGCTCAATACCACAGGTAACGATATTGACTTTAGCTGATCCTCCTGTTTGCTTAGCTCTTGTCTCCCCCCACCCCATACACACACAGACACCCCCTCCCCTTTTTTTTTGGCCTCCACAAAGGTGATATTACCATTTTTATTTGTGGGCAGAAAGGGCAACTCAAGGCCTCTTTTATTCAGGCAGGTGTAAAGAAATTAAGCATTCTTTCCTTCTCCAGTAAATAAATAAAAAGGAGGCAGAACAATCGAAACTGGGGAGACTTGGAAAATGCTGAGGCCAAACTTTCGATATTGATTTATTGGGGCCAGGAGAATGGAAGGTTGGGAAGATTCTGGGGCCTTTTGACTTCCTTGGTTCTTTATTACTCCGGGCTTGATTCCTTCTCACTTTTTTCTGCCATTCCACTGAAATACCGTGAGCTGAGAGCCCTGGGAAGTCACAAGTGAGCGATTTCATTACTTTTATGCTGAAAAAATGTTTTCTTCTTAGAGGCAATCGTTAGACTTAGAGTGCCTTTGAAATATTTTTCTTTTCGTTGGCTTTCTAATGACGTGTAATTCTTATTTCATAAATGCAAGAACCAAGACGAGCCACTGAACCTGATCCATACTTTGCCCCTGGGTGGTGGTATTCAACTTGTCTCTGTTTTGGAGGCAACAAATAAGACATCATTCATAAGACATGATTGATTCATATTTTCATTAATCTCTTTGTGGAACATTAAAAAAAAACTCCCTTGTGACATTTTGGGGGACTTAAATTTGCGCTTGGGTATGTACACATTGATGTTTATTTTTGTTTTCTTCTTTCATTAAATGAATTTAGTGAATGTTCATTTCTGGATGCTGCTCCGGAATTAAATTGTCTAGAGGATTTTTTTCTTAAACAAAAACCCCACATTTGATCCTCATTGAAAGGGCAAGTCCAGGCTGGTTCCATTTACCCCTTTCTCTCCCACCACTTTTTCAGTAATGAGGGTGCTATTTAAGATCGTTGATTTGGCATTTTGTAGGTGATGATTTAGAGGAGGGAATGTCTATTTACATTTGAAGAATGTAAGTCAAGGTCTGCATTGTACTTAGATTTCATTATGTCTTGAACAGCCTGAAGCTGGAATGTGAGAAACTCGCCAGTGAGAAGACCGAGATGCAGCGGCATTATGTCATGGTAAGAAAACTGTGTCACAGATTCAAAGTGCCTATTAGTTTAGGATACCAAAAGCAAGGATCTGTTCAGATTGCTGGAGGCTGCAAGGATAGATCCCCGTCACAGCGTGCCAGTGCAGTTGGGGTTGTGGGAATGTGATCATTAGCAGCCTGTAATTCCAGGATGTTATAACTTGTCTCTGACAACCAGCTTTGATTTGAATTTTCAAAAAGTTCAGCTGCGTGGGGTATAATCCTCTGTGCTTTGTTTTTATAGACTGGAGGGGAAAAAAAGACCCTCATTTATGTTTTGTCGAGAGTCACAAGCAAAATGTTTTTGCGTTAGTGGTTTTCCTTATTGTTTTACTGCTGTTGTTCCAAACAGTCTTACCAGTTTTCCTATATACAGTTTGACTTTTAAGGGTTTCATTTCTTTTAGATAATAACGATGGATATCAAAAGACACCAGATACCTTTTCACATTTTTCCCGCTTTTTATGTTACGTGTGTATGTATTTGCATGTGTTTTGTGTGTTTTCAGTTTCTGTGGTGTTACATTGGTTTGAAGCGTGTTGTCATCTCCTGTATAACCGATTTGTTCTGCCAGAATTTCTGTAATGACAGTTACGCTACACATCCAAAAAAAAAAAAAAAATCAGCTCTGTTTTTTCAGAAGTCTTACCAAGCATGTTTTTATGCTTGTTCATAAAGGCTCCAGAGTAACTCATTCATTTCCTATCAAGCCTTTTTCCTTTGAATGTATGAACATGAGCAATACACTAAAAATGAGAAACGGAACTCTGAAATAGCATCACCTTTCTGAACAGTTCTTTCAAAGCATCAGCATTTGTATGAGACACTCGCCATTAACTTGCCCGCTGTGCCTAGGAATTTGAGTCCATATGGTACTAAATTTTCATCAGGTCTTAACTGATTCATCTGCTTGTGATGTATAAAGACAACTGGATATTTTAAGAACGCTATGTGTGAAGTTGATTTTCTTAGTTTTGTGAGTTCTCTTAGAGTGTGTCTTAGGGTGGCTGCTAGTTTATTAAGTTAAGTGTTCCTCCTTAGTGTAGGTATTGTGGCTATTTTGCTTTAGGTGAGGCTTTTATGTTTGTTTTAAACATACTTGGGGCATTTGAAACAAACTAGGGAGACTGATGAAAGGCACGAAATTAATTGCTTTCCCTTCTTTGACAGTATTATGAGATGTCCTATGGGTTGAATATAGAAATGCACAAGCAGGTAAGTTACTTCTTTATAACCATTTGAAATGATAATACTGTGCACTTTAGAAAGAAAATTGTATATTTTGCAATTTTATTCTGCATGTTTTTGTGACTTCCTGTATTTTGAAAGACTACTCAAGGGAATACTATCTTTTCAGGTGTGGTTTCCCATCCTTTTTGCATTTTGTCCTGAGTTTAATCATTTAAAAACGTGACGTAAAATGTCTGAATGCGTATTAAATTTTGTCCACTTTCAAAAGCAGGATGCTAAATTTTTTAAAATGTCTTGTTTTTCTTTTGAAAGAGTTAATTTATGTATTTTGGGCATTGCAAACCTGTCGTGGGAGAGGGCTTTTCTTAGAAAATACAAAGAAGAGGAACTGTAAATTGTGTGGAACCTTCCTTGGCTTGGTGTGAAAGAATGGATAGAGGGTGAGCTGGGAGGATCACAATGAAATCTGTGTAGCTACAAAAGAAATTGATGTAAAATAAAATCCTGGTACCAGTCCCCTGAGGCTCCTTATTTGGGTCTTAACCAGGAACTGTAACTGTACTTCCAAAATTTGTACAGGGTAAATTGAGCTTGATAGGAGGGTGTGATAGTGCTCAGCACTGGGCCTTCACATCTAGTTAACTAGTTCAGCCAAAAGAAAAAGACAAAACAAAACAAGAAGATAATGATTAGTCGGAAAGTGTTGAGAGGTATGACTCAAACAGCCTTTTTTTTTTCCTTTAAGAAACTGAGTAAAATGGGGTTTGGTTTAAATTTTCTACATAGAAAAGGAGCAGATATATAAAAAATATTGCTTGGCAATAATATTCTGTTTTTAATGACCTTCTAGTGAAACTGTTTCAGGTCTGTCTCATCAACTATTTCACAATAGGTGTGTATGTATTTACCTGCTGGGAAAAGATGAGGGAAAACTTAATGCTTTTCATTTCTTATTTATACTCGTGGTAGATATGATTACTCTCTAAGTTTAAAACATATAAAATAATCACATATTATTAGGCCTTTAGTACTTATGGATTCCTTTCTGATATACTTAATTACCACATTCTTGTAGATAGTAGATCTTTCAGAGATGACTGGTAGACAGGAAAAGGCATTGGAGAAAACAGTATTTGAAAACAGAAAGTTGGAAAAAAAGATGAGTTGTCATTTATGCTGAGGATCTTTTATTTCAGATACTCTTTTTACTTCATAAGCTATTTAATTATGTCAATATTAACATTATAGTATAGTTTGCTGCACATTAAAATTAAGTGCTTATTTTAGCATCTTTGCCATTTCTGTTTAGATTCATAATGTAAGTATCTCCTGCTTAACAGAAACCCGTCAAGCTTATGTATGGACTCCCCTTAGCTCTGCCTTACAGGAATAAATTACATAAGAGATATAGTTTGTTAATATGCTCATTACATGGCATTTTAGGTCTGGATCTTGTACATGTGTTTCTTTCTTTCTTTTTTTTTTGTCCTCACCCCACCATCCAAGATTAATTAGTGTCTTTTTCAAGATTGTGCCAGATGATTAATGTTCTTTTATTTTTCCTCCTGTATCTTATTTACCATAACACTTACTTTCCAGATCTCTTTATACAATTTGCAGTTTTGAGAGACACAGAGCTTGTATTTGATTGTATGCATTTCTTTGCGGGGGGGTGATGTGTGCGATCCCTTAATTTTACACATTTTGTACCTCTGTAATTCTGTCATCCACTTGTCCAGGTGGCCTCAAATGCCATCCATTTAAAATTGAGAATAGAGTACATTTTCCCTTTTTTTTTCTTGCTTTTAAATTCAATCATATCAAGAATCCTGAGGGCAGTTTATCACATTATGAAATACAGACAGCCCTGCAAACCACCTACTTATTATATTTTCTTTCTTTCCCCCCTTAAGCACAGAGGCATATCTGTCTTTATTTGTTTTCGTAGGCAGACAGCCTTGGTTCCTCTTGGCCTCTCTTCCAGATGCACTCACTGGATACCCTCGTAATGGAAAGCAGCAATAATGCAGGGAAGTTGCCCTGCGGCATAATTGGGCCTAGTTCTCAAGATCGGGTTAGGCTTATTCACTTATTAGATTTGTGTCTCTGAAGGGTTCAAGAGTAGGAGTCCCCGGAGTCCTTGGAAGTACCCTAGTAATTGGTGGCCCTGATATTCGAAACCTTTGTGTATTTTTTGGTTAACGCTCCTGTTCTTCTTGGCTGCTGCCAACCACAGAGTATTTATTTTTAGAGAAATTTTTCATTGGAACAGAAAATGATGGCTGTGATGGAGTCATGACTCTGTGACTTAGCAGACTGATAAAAGGATAAAAGCACAGAGCAGGGACAGAACAGGGTTGGGGGTCTGGTATTATGGGCCCTCCCTTTTCTGTATGATGTTCATCGTCAGTCACCCTGTGTTGATTCTGATAGAGAACTATAGAGTGAAATCTATGGGGAATTTGTCATTCTGAAATGAAAGCTAATGTAATTAGTACCAATTAAAGTACATTTAGTAAATTGGATTTAATCTTAATTAAGCCTGCATAATGTTGCCAATTTTTAACAATTATGTTTGAGAACATAATTAATTTAAATTTTGGTAACTGAGTAAATAGCATTAGTCTGGTAGAATTAGTTGATTTTTTTTTTTTTTTAAAGGGGAACTCAGTGACATGACATGGAATTAGAGCATAAAATATGAATCTAATTTCTGGTACTCTTTAGAGGGATCGATAGAACTGAGCAGAGGAAGCTGGGAAAAAAAAAAGAAACAGAAAAGTTAGAATGGACTGTTCTAGGCCATAATGTGAATTTATGTTTCACCACTGTCTTTAGTTCCAACATGAACATGAAGATGACAAATGGGACATGGTTAGAAATGACACATGTTTTATTGTGATGTCTTCATATTGGAATTTTTTAAAATGGAAGAACGTTGGCGTTTATTCCCTAAAAATTTCCCTAAGTGTGGGGGTTTTTTGTATTCTTTTTGTTGTTGCTGTTGTTCTGGATGGACCAGTTGGCCCATGGTTTAGTTGTTACTTTTTTTGCTGATTGTTCCTCTTTATAAATACAGTGTGGCTTCTAAATGGGTCAGTGGCCATGGGCAGAACAGGGTGATGCGTTTACTTGATAACATTGCTAAATACTGCTCGTTCCCATCCTTCACCTATAACACTGTAATTAAAGAAGACCTCCCTGATTTAATCTGACAGCAGCAGTTACCACTTTAGAAAGCGAATATTGGATATAGATTAGGAACAGTGGGTATGTGAGTTCCACCTATAGGAAGTCTAAATGGAAATGAATATACCGCATTTTGAGAATGTCTCGGGACTTTCTCGTAGTCAATATTCTGTAGTCTGAAGGTCGTTTTTGCTTCTAAAAAAAATTGAGCTTAGTATTTGAATTTTAGAATTTGGAACTTTTGGAAACCTACAACATTTAGAACCTAAAAGAAGTGAACACTGCACATTTGTATATACATGTCTATGTGTTTGGGGCCACGCATGTGTGTATATATATATGTGTATGTATGCATGCATGTGTGTATATGTATGTGTGTATAGATACATAATTGTTATTATTTTTTAATCAGAGCAGGAAAACTCCTGTTTCACTGCAAGCCATGTAAATTTTATTACAAGACTTGGGCCACAACCATTTGAGTGCTCCTAAAATATTAATTGAATAGAAATGAAAGGGCCTTGCCAACTGATAGGATATCATAATCATAGCCTCTCTGGTCGATGGTAAATGATGATAAATGACATTAGGAACCTTTTAGCAAACTGTAATAACTACAAGGAGGGAAGCAGTATGGATTTGCATTATATCTGATACCCTCTAGTACCAAGTGGATTGCCAATACTGCTTGTTTAGCATTTTCTAAGGGCAATAGGATATTGATTTCTGACTTACAAGGAACAGCTCTATTTTCACCATTGAAAAGTATTGCAGGTTGTTAAGAAGAAATTGACTTGAAGAGGCCGACTGCTGCCCATCATGGAGCAAATAAAGCAAAACTGCCGAAGCATGGTGGAGCAGCGAGACGGGCCCTCAGCAATTTGTTGCTATTAATTTACCATGCTCGACAGCAAATCAATCGGCATCTACTTCATCTGCTGGAGAAAATGCTGTCCAGGGCAGATAAAAGGCTCGGCATGGTACAGAGAATAGACTGGATTGGCCAAAAGGAGGCTGCAGTTAATGTGTAAATAAGTGAAATGAAGGCCACTGTTGCAGAGGAAGCTGTTGTTAATTAGGTTGGTGCTTTTTTAGCAAACTATTTTAGAAAGTAGCCTAGGATTTGAAGAGTAAAAAGAGATTTATTGAGGTTGAAGTGATATATGACTGGCATGACATTCCAGCCTTGAGTGGACTTGGGTGCACTAAAGGTGCAGTAAATTTATTTGGGGACAGAGCTTGCAGTGGAAGTCCATTTGTTTAAAGTTCCGTTTTGATCAGATTTCCTCTAAGAAAACTAATTAAAAAAAAAAGACACATTACTAGTGTCTTGCACATCTCCTGTCTTAGACTATAGGCGCTTGGATTTGGAGGATTAGGTGCAGAGAGTAGGTGTTCGGGACTGTGTGTTGTATTCTCATACAGTGACTGATTATTTTTTTCAGCAATGGATGATTGAATTCTTGTATGGCAATGAAACTGAGCGATTACCAAAGGTGGGATGTTATAGCCGAAAGGAATAAACCAATGAAAATTTTACCTGACAGGATTTTCTTTGGTTTTATAAACATGAGGGAATAGTCTAGGGGTGGTGAACAGAGGGTTTACACTGCTGCACTGGAAAATCTCAAAGGGATTACAAGTGAAATTTTGATGACTGTGCAAAAACCCTCCAGGTGCAATTAGAAGAGGGTGGGGGAGGGGCTTCTTGGGCTTTTGCTTGTGTTTTTCATTGAGGCTTAAAGCCACCTCTTCTATTTTAGGACTACTTATCCTTCAGTAGTACTTCACAATTAATATTAACCAAACAGGTTATTGGTGGTGGTTTTTTACCCCTGGCCTGTCTGATCTGGACATTTTGGGGTAGGGACCCAGCCTCAGTCCTATTTAGTAAATCTAGATAATATGTAGATTTTAAGTTATGTTTTTCCCAAAACTCTTGAGAGGATCTAGTATTAGGACAGTTGATACCAAGTTGGCAGTGCCTTGAGCAGGACCCAGTGAGCTGTCATTTTCCTTGTCACAGGGCTTTCATGAGAAGCAGATCTGTGAGGAGGAAATTTAACCTGTCAGGGTATGTGCATAATTAGTGTTTTCTGGATGGCGTGGGTTTCCCCTTTTTCTCTTCTCACATGTCGAGTTCTGAATTTTCTTTTTTTGAGTTCTCATAGAGTATCTGAAGATTGTTCACCTGAAGCAGTGATCGTTGAGTGGAATTGGAAATTCCTTGCAGTGGAAGTGAATGTTATTATATATCTGGCATGTGCTTACCGCTTATCTGGGCACACTGCCAAAATTCTTTAATTCTCACAATGATCCTAAGAAAGGGATTATGTCCAATCAAAGGGTGATTAAACAGGATCAGATCTGCACCAGGTGATATAGTTATTAGGTAGTGGATTCAGGATTCAGATGAATTTACCTGGGAGGATGTCTCTTGGGAGACAGGTCTGTCCTGGGTTGGAGATTCAGGCCCCAGTTTGTTCCAGGAATGGAGCGCCCTTGGGAGGCTGGGATAGGCCTGGGGTTTGTCATGAAGTCACTGAACTTCGGGCTCATACCCAGAATCCCTGGAGTGTCCTTCAGATTGCTTTCAGTGGGTGACAAGATGAGGGTCGCTTTCACGTGGAGTCTCCCACAGGTGGGGCGAGGAGAACTGCCTGCTTATGAAGACTGAGTTTGCCTCCTCCCTGGGCAACCTGTTTTTCATTTGTTTATAAACTTGTTCTTCCATTTAACTTTTATCTTTTCCTTGTGGCTTCTAAAACTATGCCTGAAGACAACGGGCTGTTTGTTAATCACCGTCTTGTGGGTTTTTGAAGGGGAAAACAGGGAGGGGAAAATGTGATGTTTTGTGGCCTCTTTGTAGTTCAGAAAGAGGTTCTTAGATGCAGGAAATCACACACAACTCAAACTTAAATGAAGGCAAATATTTTGCTTTTACTAATAAAAGGTTTTCTTTGCAGCTTTCAAACAAAAGGGTATTTCCTTCTCAGTGCCCCTTAATCCATACTGGATATTGTTTTTATCTTCTGGGCGAAGTTCTTTGTATCTTAAGTAATAATACCTTTGAGCTGGGTTGGACTGTCTTGTATCTTTAGGCGCTGCTGCAGCCTTAGTGAAGTCTGGAGATCGGCCTGGCAAAGACTGTTGTTCTCACATTCATTTCCCCTTTTCTCTCCTAGAATTTTACTTTTTTTTTCCTTTTTGTACAATAGAATAGGTAAAGTCCACTGAGAATGAAATGTTTAAAATGTGCACTTAGGAGTTACATGTGTGTGTCTGTGTGTGTGTGTTTAATGAGGACATTTTTACTACCTCTGATATGACTGGATAGTCTGATTTATTGCTTCAGGAGAGCAGTAATAGGTTTGATGGTGACGGAGCGAGTAGAGGGGATGTGATTTTTTTTAGAAGGTGCTTTCCCTTGATCCCCTTTCACATCTCCTCTTAAAAAACCCTAGCACTCCAGGGAGGGTGGCACTGCAGTGGTCTTGTGACTCAGTTACCACTTGCACAAGCTGCGCTATTGGAGAAAAGCCCGAGACAGTGTATCTGGGGGAGGGGCAGCTGAGTGTTTGCACCGACAGTGGCAGCGTGTGAGGCTCAGGACCTGACTCGTTCCCCGCTAAGTGTACTGCAAACAGAATGCATGAAATTAATACTACTCTACATTAAGCGGAAAGGGCTTCAGAAGTTTTAGTGAAGACCAGAAGTCAGGGTTGTTTTGACTTAGCCTTAGTAACAGCTGTCAGTGGTCATTGCTGTACGTCTGGAAAGAGGGATTTAGCCCGCATTCATCAGCGCAGATCTATACACCTTCTCTGCTTTCATTGGAAGTGACCCAGTGTTTACGCCAGGCTCATGCTATTTCTCTACCAACGGGGCCAAAACTTTGCTCAGAGCTTCATTGTGTAACCCGTGCTCTCGCCAGGGTATGGAGGGAGGGCAAGGTGCGGCTTTTCTTAGCTGGACTGTCGGAGAAGCAGAAGAGAAACGTTCCTGGACGCCCCTCAGGTCCTCGGTCTTCCGGTCCGTTGTGTCACTTCGTCGTTATTTTCGAGGATTCTGTGCACAGGTGCTTCAGGATTTGTGCTGTAAAGGGAGCTTCTGCGTTTCGTGGCAAGCCGGGGTGGCTGCTGTCCTGGCGCGGAGCCTGGCCGCGGGGGGACACCCCAGATCCCAGCCGGGGCCTGGCGCTTGCCGGAGCGAGGGCAGCAAGCCGTGGAGGAAACGAAGAGGGGTATCTGCTTCCTGATTTCTTAGCAAGCTCATTCCACCGACTGTTACTCTCATTAGGATACTGTTACTTTCTGACCGCGTTTTCTGCTTCTCTAGGCTTGTGGATTATTTTGGTTAAGGAGTTTGAAAATACAAGGAAATAAAACCGGAAAGAATAGTAATTGTAGAAATTATGAGCACGAGTACCCTGTAACACCCTCTCTTTACACAGAGCTTAAGGATTTTATATGTTCTCCTTAATCTTCCTGCTGTTCCTGTAAAGCAAGTAGCAAGCTTTGGATCCATGTATTTATTTAAATAGCTTCTGTCAGCGGAGTACTCCACAGTTTGCCAAGCGGTGTCATTCCAGTGGCCTCCTCGAACAGATGACACTGAGGCTTAAGGGCTTAAGAGACTAGCCCAGTGTCACAGTACAGGAGGATCAGCGCGCGGGCGGGGAGCCTAGGGTTCACACAGGTCGGTGAACACGCCCGAGGTCGCATAGCGAGAGAGTCGCTGGCAGAAAAGGAAGTAGCCTTCTTGACTTGCCTTCCAGGGCTCCCTTCGCTGACCGTGCTGTTTCCAGACAGCGAGTAGTGTGCTTGTTCCTGCGATGTTCTTGGCTGTATGCGATGTGAGGAGCCTGGCGATGCCGTTGGCAGTCCAGTGGGTGTTACAGTGTCCTGGTGAGCTAGAGATCTGATCTGGGTGTTTGTGTGTGAGTACAGAGTCTTCCTCTTTTCCTCTCTACCCTTCCAGTGCTTGGGCCCTGCCCAAGGGGAGGCTTAGCATCCACAAACGAAAACCCAAAGCCTAGATCCACTTTTAGCAAAGTGCCTAATAAAACTGGCTTTTCCTGTGTTCCTAGAGTATGCCCTGCGAACACTATACTAGGTACAACCTTCTTCCTCGCCAGTCTCCCCTACCCCCCTAGAATGTAAGCTTAATGGGAACGGGGTGTCTCTTTTCCATGCGGTCCCTGGTACTGAGAACTGTGCC
Organism: Martes martes; assembly: GCF_963455335.1. Taxonomy (NCBI): domain Eukaryota; kingdom Metazoa; phylum Chordata; class Mammalia; order Carnivora; family Mustelidae; genus Martes; species Martes martes. The sequence goes on from NC_137900.1 coordinate 19,777,141, forward strand.
TGTCACACAAAAGGTGCCCTGGAAATAACCTGGTGAGGGGAGGAGACTCACAGATCGAGCTAGCCAAGAATATGTGTGACTTAATATTTTCAAGGGCTACTACTTAGGTTGTAAGATAACAAAAATGGAGTTCCCAAGCCTAGTTAGGCCTGTGGTGCCTACTTGTTAAGTTTGTGGGAAAAGTGACAGATGGAAAGGGAAGTAAAAGTGACTTGAGTTCGGTGTGCCTTTCGGGAATGAGCTAGGATAGAATAGAACACATGTATTTGAGCGTGTGGAATCTGCCTTTTTAAAGATGAAAACATGAACGCTTCCTAACTGAATTTAAAATTCAGTTTGAACATCACCGTATCACTAGTCACTGTTTATCTGAAGAGTTCTTTCACTGCTAATAAGTCTGCGCACATGTGGTTTGAGTGAGTGTGGGGAGAGCCCGATCTTAACACACTGTCGTGTGCTTAGCTGACTACCTTCCAGATCAGTAGAAGTGCAAGTGTCTAGTGCTTTTCAAGGGACAAGGAACTTTAAAGACCTCTTAGTTTTTTATTAGTGGAGATGGTATAGTGTTATCGAAAAAGTAATAATCATAACAGTAAGTGATTTTTAGAGAGCTTATCATGAGGGTGATAGTACACTTAATCTCACAATAACCTTACGAGATTATAGTATATAATTATTTCCATTTTCTCTATGAAGAGGAGGCCTAGATACAGAAATTAAATAACATCATGAAATAGGTCCTTGGTTTGACTCTGTTTTTAGATTATTGGTGTAGTAGTAGATATTTCTGCCGTGTTCCAAATGCTATGTTTGGGATACTCTATGACCAACATATACCCTAATGTCTCCCCTCAAATACTTGACTGAGTCCAGGGATTCTGATTCTAGTTCTGGCCTTGCTAGTGACCAGCTTTGTAATACTGCTGAGTACTTGAGCTTCTCAGGACTATACTTTTCTCAGCTTCAATTAGAGTATAAATGACCGTCCAGATCCCTGTTAGCTGCTCTGGTCTAAAATGGCCCTTTGGTTTTGGTTTGTTATTTTCTGTGACCAGCTGACTAGAAATTGAGACTTACTATCATTTCTTTTTAGTCTTAGGAAGTCTCTTTAAACAACTCTTCTCAGAGATTGCTTGCTTGCTTGCTTGCTTGCTTTCAGTCCAAAATTAACCCAATGAAGCTAGGAGTAGAAATGGATATTTAAGTTTATATAGTACTTTATATTTTACAAGGTGCTTTCTCATCCATTATTTAAGTCACAGTAATGTTGCTAAAGCATTTTCCCTATCTTGGGGAGGAATAAAATAAGATCTAGATGTTAAATGATTAAATCCCATGGTTAATTAGTAAATGGTTCAGAATTCACTGATTTATGTAGTATCACTATGACAGGTGATATAAAAATATGTAATACCAGTGTTTCTTTAAAGTCATCTGTTTTTATGCCTTTATTTTGGCATATATATTAGAAAACTTAACCATATAACTTGTGAAATGTATAATTTATATTGGGATCCAATAATTTTCTACTAGTGTGTTAGGAGGTATGTAGTAGTTTGTTAACTACTTATTACTTGTTATTTACTTGTTACGTAATTAGCTCCTGGGATTTGTTACCCCTCCAGAATCCATAGTAGATGTCAGCTTCTTTAGCTGAAGTTTATCTCAGGGCACTCAGGGTATAAAACATGTCTGTAAACTGGCTTACAACGAACTTGAGATCTTGAGTCCTTGGGTTTCTTGCACTGTCCCATCCGGGATCCTTTATTTCGGGAAGGGTTTGCACTTCTCCGCTTGGTTTATGGTAAGTTAATCATAAGCAAATAAAAGGGGACAATGGTTAATCTTGGCCGTTTTGAGTTGATGAATCAAAAACATAGTGAAGTGTCCTGTACTAAGGCATAAACTCCGAAAAGGAAGAATGTGTTTTGTTACTTCTGTACCCCTAGCACCTGAAACAGTTCCTGGAACATAGTAGAAGAAATGAATGTGTGCATGCTGAATAACTAAAGGAAGGGTATCATTTTTCCATTTTATTGCCTTTCTTATATTTGAGTGTCAATCACCTATGTATCAGTTTTGTTTCTGAGCTCTTAGGACTCTCTCTGCTTTGTGCTGAGCGAAAAAAGCCCTAAATAGGCAATAAGGGGTTAGGTGTTCTCATTGCAGTTTTGCCATAGGTCCTTGAGTTGGTGATGGGCTATTTTAAAATGTAGGGTTTGGATTAATTACCAGACGATGATTTATTTCTAAGGTATCTTTTAGCTCTAACATCATATGATTTAAAAATCACCAGCATTAGCAAAAGGTTCATTTTTAATTTCATTGCTTCACATTAGAGACATGCCATTTAAGTTGAGGTTTAGAATCAATTTTATGTAAGAGGAAATTATGTATATATTGCATGTATATATGCATACATACCTGACTGTGAGCAGTATTAGACTATTGGAGTCAGCTGATAGAAAAATCCTAATGTTGCCAGTATTTTGCAACCTAGAACCATGTTCTCTGTTGTTTCTTCCATAGCTACGGCTGCATCTTGCAAGTCCTTCTCTAGGCTAAGAGCTCATCAGTGACTAAATGGAGTTACAGATTTTTCCTTTGTGTGTATGGCAAGTTTTGATGATAATAATAAGTTAATATTTATTAAGCACCTCCTGTGTACCAGGTGATGCAGTAAGTCCTTCAGATGTGTTAATTTGTTTAATGGGTAATACTTGAGGAGAAGGGATCTGGTTGTCCTCACCATGTTAGAAGAAACTAACTTCAAGAGCAGCTAAGAAATTTGCCAGGGTTTTATAGTTAGTATGTTGCAGAGTGGGAATTCAAGCCTGGACAGTCTGGCTTTGGAGTCTCTGTTCTTGAACCAGGGGTGATACCTGCCTCCCAAGTGACCATTTCAATATGGTAAGCGTTTTTTGTTTTGTTTTTATTTTTAAAATGTACGTTAGTACTAGTCTGCTGCTACGTTCTGTACACAGGGAGCTTAAGTGTTAAAAATAATAGTGAGTCCTTTTGGGTATGTATTTGTATCAGAAAAGTGCCTTTTGAATTCTCAGATCAGTAAGTTCTTTGCCCCCTAGTCCTTGTTGGAAAGCGTGGTGTTGGGGCGAAGCAGGCTCCTTATTAACCAGAGCCACGTTTTCTGCCAGCTGCCATCCCCTCCATGGGCAGTGTGGCTCCGGCCCTGCTTCCCTTCCATGGGCAGTCCAGTTCTGGCTCTACACTTCTTCAGCGATATGCAGTGGAAGGAACACCTTTTTTTTTTTTTTTTTTTTTAATGAGTAATAATACCTGTGGTCTCCAGATTGAGTTTCTAATACACAAAACAATTCCTTTTTGTTTTTGTTTTTGTTTGCTTCAGGACTTTCTACTACTGTAACTGTTGAGTAGAAACGTGGATTGGGGGTAGTTTTTCAGCCAAGGCTACAGGGCCCTGCACAAGACCTTCATTTGGTTTAGTTACTCAGGTCGAAGAAAAAAATACTATTTTTTTTTTTTTTTAAATGAACAAGTGCACTGAGTTAGTGAACCAATATGTTCATCTTTATTGAAGATATTCATTGCTGGCTCCTGGTCTGATGACCACAGCCAGTGGGTATTTTTGTACTTCTGACTAGGAAATCTCTAGAACAGCATAGTACCTTTTATAACCACATGAGAGTGTCCAGAGAACTAAAAAACTGCTTGCTTAGGGGTAAAAATGGGATGAGGGTCATTGGCTGGGTTTTAAAGGATCCTTGAACATGGTCCTTGACTTCTTTGCAAAATTGTATGCCTTTTTCTATGGAAAAGGAGTCCGTAAGCACTCACTGATCCCATGAGGAAACCAGGACCCAGATGAAAGAGTTTGAGAACTGCTTCTAGAGCAGTGCTCTCAAACTGGGGCAGTTGCTTTCTCCCAAGGACAGTTTTGGCAGTGTCTGCAGGTATTTCTGGTTGCCACAACTTGGAGGTGCTACTGATGTGGAATTTGTAGAGCCCAAGAGTCCACCTTCCCTGGCTTCTCTAGTTAATTCTGTCAATTTGAGAGGACATGTCAAGTCATGCTTGTCTTTTTAGGTTTTCTGGTAATGCTAGGAAGAGTGAGGTTGGTGGTAGTGGGTTATTTCAAGTTCTAAATGGGGATATTACATGGTCTCCTGCAGTCATTTCTCCCTTTCTTCCCTCCCTCCCTTCTTCCTTTCCTTTCTCCTTCCTTCCTTCCACCTCTTCCCTTCCTTCCTCCCTTCCTCCTTCCTTCCCTTCCTCCCTTCCTTCCTTCCTTCCTTCCTTTCTTCTTTTCTGAAGGGAGATTTTTTTTCATTGAAACTGTTGGACTAGTGGAAGTTTTCTTGGCCTTAAGTGGGGCCTGTTTCTCCTGGCTACTCATTGAGGGTCCCAGAATTAGTCTTAGTTCTCTTGTAGGGAACAGTTGGTCCTTCATCAGCTTTCATTTGTCCATGCTGAACATAGTTGGTCATTTCAGCCATTGTCATGGACACTCACCTGGTTAGTACCAAGATGTGTATGATAGACAGGACCACTTGAGATCTGAACATCATACCTTGGCCTGATCTGCCCCAGTTGAGGGATCAGGGCAGTTCTGTCTTTTCACTTGGTCTCTTGCTGAGGCCAGAGTGCATTGTGCTTGTTTTTGTCTCGTCCTGGTCACATTGTAATAAACAAAATGGAACCCTGACTCTTGAGTTTTCTCAGTAGCCTGTGGGTCTAGAACATGGATTTATTTTATTTTTGAATGCATGGGCACTGATCCATGAACCTGAGTTTTACTTGGACTTACTTTTTCCCCCCTCTATATTCCATTGAGCTGTACTATGAATGTGGGTGACTGTTTTAAAAGCTTTTGATTTTTTGGGATATAGAATTGTTTTGGAGTGTGGCTTATTACCTCAAAGTACATCCATGTTGGTTAACCTCAAAAAATATTACAGTTAACCTAAAGTGGCCAATAAAAAACATGGTGGCAATTCCACGGTTACTTGCTTGAATATATTTTTGGCTAACTTGGGGTGGACAGAATGCTTGTTTGGGCTTCTTAATGGAAAAATTGTGTCCTGCAAAATTCCAGAATGCCCTTCTTAGGCTTTCACCTTTATGTAGGTTCCAGGAATGTGGAGGTGATAGTTTGGCAGCTCGGCCTCCTTTTGAGTCTTTCCTTACATTTATGAGGTGACAGATTTAGGAGAGGCTGGGTCAGGCATAGTATATTTATGTACAAAAACCTGACTTTTTAATATGGCTACTTGTTTCCAAATGCTTGATGTGGTTGGCCGAGGAAGATGGCTCGAAGTTTGGACCTATTTTAACCAGATTCTAAGCAAAACTGATAGGATTTTCTTATAATCTAAGCAAGAATTCAGGATATTTTGCATCAATTTTGCATGCATATAGAGAAAATTCTGGTAAGATCTTTGTTGCATTTGGGTTGTGAGATGGTTTTCATGCCAGCGTCGCATGCTTAGATTGATACATCATCCCACATTTTTTCCTTGATTCAGGAATATTTTGGAGGTACCGGCAGGTTTGGTTTTAGACCATCACAATAAAGCAAATATTGCAATAAGCCAAGTCAGATGAATTTTTTGGTTTCCCAGTGCCTATAAAAATTATGTTTACACTATACTGTAGTCTACTAAAAGTGTGCAGTAGCATTTAAAAAATGCTTAAAAAAAAACAATGCACATTAAAAAACACTCTTGGCTAAAAAAAATGCTAGCCATTATCTGAGCTTTCAGCAAGTCTTAATCACTGATCATAGATCACCATAATAGGATAATAATGAAAAGGTGTGAAATACTGGGAGAATTACCAAAATGTGACACAGAGACGTAAAACGAGCAAATGCTGTTGGAAAATGGCGCTGAAGGATTTTCTTGATGTTGGATTGCCACAAACTCTCAACTTGTAAAAAAAAAAAAAATGCAGTATCTGTGAAGCACAGTAAAGTGAAGTGTAATAAAACAAGGGAGGCCTGTATTTGATTCTCCGGTTTGGGGCATGCTTTTGCCACGTTTGCTTGAGGCTCACCCCAAAACTATCTATCTAAATAGATACTAAAGAGATAGGAAATACTTAGCTTCTCAAAATGAAGTATCTAATACGGGACCTACAGTGATCAAGAAGATTATAATACCTAAACCTGACCAAGAACTTAATCCTCCTGAGGTTGTTTTAGTTTTCCTACATTGAGAGAGTTCCTTGGTGAAGAGAAGGTAGTGCTGGAGACCTCTGATGTAAGGCAGAGGCAGAGATGGCTTTGAATTCTTTAAGCAAATGCTGATTGCTCTCACACTACCTGTAGGGCACACTTTGAGGTCTAGGAAGTTAGAAGAGGTGATAGGCTTCCTCTGTGGAAATTCTAGTCTTTTTATGGGATTTGGACCAGTGTAAACAAAACAAGGTATTGTGTGTAGATGGCACTGTGACATGGAAGAGGGAAGTCAGGAGGGGATTAAGGATGCTATTGCCAAGATAGATGCAGGGGCATTTTAGTGGGACATAAAGAGGAGGGGGTCACTTGGGAAGAAAGGAAAGGGGATAATTCCAAGTGAGAGCCACATAGATGGGTAAGAGCTGTGTATATTCAGGCTCTTGTTAACATTTACAGCTTGATCGGGATAGGGGAAAGGATGGTTGGGAAGGCAGGTTTGGGATTCATTTATAGAAGGCCTTGAATGCTAGTATAGTATGTGGGCTATTGAAGTAAAGCAAGAAGATTAATCAGACGGTAGTGAAAGGACATGTCTGCTTTGCAATTGCCTTATTCTCAGCAGCTAGCATGGGTCATGACAGCAGATGTTCAGTGAATGTTGGCTGAAATGATCTGGGTGAAGAGAGACAGGACTGGAGAGGGACAGGGTTGAGGAAGCATGTGGGACTCGCAAGGAGGAACCCAAATGATCCAGCAGTTCATTGGATGAGGGGTGTGTAAATGCATAGCAAAGAGTTCCTAAGACATTGACCCCTGTAGCCTGGCAGAATCCTGGTACCGCTGATAGAAAAGGAAACCTTGGAAGGGGGAACTTGCTCTTGATTATGCTGGGCGTGAGCTACCTAGGGAGGAGGGAGTGATAGAAGGAAGAGGAGGAAAGAAAAGTAAATTTGTTGCTTCTCCTTCTTTCTTGCCCTCATATCCGTATCTTCCCTTCATCTCCTGCCAAATCTGTACTCCTGCCAAGAGCCTCAAGGATTCTTTTACGTAAGACCTGTATTTGTGCCTTTATTCTCTACCCAGGCGAGGATGGACTTTGCCAGGCAGCTCTTTGCAGACAGTGGATTTAGGAACTTCCCATTTTAAAGAAAGTGTGTGACCTTTGTGTTAGTGTATGGAGAGAGTGTTTCTCTTCATCATTTTTGCTTGATTACTGCCGTTACCTTTATGTAGATAGAATAGTGGGAGTTTGCAGATTATCTGATTTTTGACTTTTTCCTTTTTAAAGTTTTTTAACATTAAAAATAGGTACAGATTCTCTAAATTATTCATCAGCTATGGAAACTGCTCCATTCTTTTTTTTTTTTTTTTTCTGTTTCTTTTTAACTTTTAAATCATTTGGCCAATGACTGTGTTAGGTCAGTGATTCCATATCCTTTTTGTGTTGAGAAATTTTGTGTAAACATGAGTCTGAGTCTGTAATTGTTTTGAGAAACTACTGTATTTAAAAAGAAATAATTTTCCCCATTGTTCATTATGTATGATCTAAATACTGAAATTACAATGGATGCTTCAGCCAATGCAAATTACATATGCAGTTAATTTTCTTCTTTTTTTCCCCTAATGTGGCATATTCTATATTTTAATCTTTTCCCCCTTTAGACACTTGTCTTAAACTGCTGTAGTGGAATGAGAACAGCAATGATAGTAAGGAAGGTTAAGTAAACATGAAATTAAAAAGGCCATAGAGTACATTTTGGTAAACCAAAATATTGCTTGGTGGCATAAAACCACAGATCCATTCCAAAAAGAAAAAAAAAAGAAAAAACTCATGCGGAAATGTGGTTTTGCTGTCTGTCATGCAGTCTGTTTTCAACTGTCAGAAACATAACGTTGCTTTCTGGGGTACTCTTTTTTTTTTTTCCTCAAGTCTGACCACAGCTTTTAATTTCCTTCACTCCACCCACACCTCCCACCACACCTCCATGTATCTAGTGCTAATTTATGGGTGATTTAAATATACTGACATAATCATTGGCCAGCAGAAAGGTCAGCAGTTGTGGCAAAAGTCTTGTCTCAGATGTGCTGGGTGCCAGTTCTGTGCTTTTGGAAAAGTCTATAATCAGAACACAGTGATTGTCCTTGCTTTTGGACTTTTTTTTTTTTTCCCCAAAGATTTTTATTTATTTATTTGACAGAGAGAGGTCACAAGTAGGCAGAGAGGCAGGCAGAGAGAGAGGGAGAAGCAGGCTCCCCGCTGAGCAGAGAGCCCCATGCAGGACTTTATCCGAGGACCCCGGGATCATGACCTGAGTCGAAGGCAGATGCTTAAGGATGGAGCCACCTAGGTGCCCTGGACTTTTAAATTTAAATTGTGATCTTTAAAAGGTGGTTTTGGAATGCTTGGTTTTTTGTTTTTTGTTTTTTTTTGCTAAAAAGGTAATATTAGGAAGAAAAATCATCCATGATCCTTCCACTCTGAGCTAACTGCTGACCTAGGCAGAAGGCCAAGGCTCAGGCCTTACTGTCTCCACCATTTGCACTGTGGCTGATGCAAAATTATGTCTGCCTACCCTCACCGAAAGTACTGGTCAAGGTTCAAAGGGTAATACAAAAATAGACACGCATACGTTTTATTTCTTTTAAAAGTACAAAAGTACAAAACGTATATGTATAGTAAACTGAAACCTTAGATCTTTAAAATTAATTTTGATTTATTTGGTAACTTTATGGTTTATCTCTTTTTGTGGGCAACATAATTGTAAATTTGTCTTCAGGATGTGCTTTTAATTTAGACCCTAACTCCCTGTGTTCTTGGTAAATTATTTAACTTCCCCGAGTCTCAGTTCTCATGCATAACTAGAAAACGAGGGGATAGGACCAGATCAATATGTTTCATAAAATGCTGGTGCCCGAGCCCCAGAACCTGGGACTTGAGCATGGGCATTTTCCTAAACGCTCCAGGGTGATTCTGATGTGCGGCAGGGTCAAGAACCGGTGAGTGAAAGCAGTGCTTCTCACACTTCCGTACGCATACAAATCACTGGGGATCCTGTTAGAATCCAGTGCTCTTTCAGCAGGGTTGGAGTGGTGCCTGCAAGATGATGTCCAGGTGATGCTGACGGTGCTGGTGCACTGACCGCATGTGCAGTAGCGGGGAGCCATAAAATCTTTACAATTTCTTCCGTTTCTTTGTCATTACTTATTGCCGTGATATAGTAGTCGGTATAGTACATGGGGGAGTCCGTGTGCTGCGAGAATCACACCCCCGGGTTAGGATGTCAGGATTGATAGGTAGTGTGGTATCTGTATAACCTTCCCTTGCTTAGATTCCAGACCTGCATCTCTGGAACAGTTCAGCCAAGCGAAGTAGTTTGAATAGCACCTTGCTTCGGGCAGCCTGACTGCATGCCAGCTGGGGGCTGGTGAGCTTGGTACGTTGTTACAGAGAAAAGGAGCACTTTCCAGTTGTCCCTCCTCTGCTCACTGAGAACCCACTGTAACAGGTGCTCATGCTTTCAAATTCTGTCTCCTTTCTTCCCATCCACCAGTGGCTACCCTGCCCAGATTGACCTCTTAGTTCCTGAGCAGTATTTTAGGTAAATGGGAAAAAAAAAAAAAAAATTCGTGAAGTAGTACATTTTGTTCTAACTTGATTTCTCATGTGAGCACATTCGATGCAGAAAATTTATTAAACCTAAGTTTTAAGCAAGCAGAACTCCCAATTTTGAGGTGTACTTTGTTGTGGAAGAAATACAAACATCCTTGAGCGGTAACATTGGCCATGCTCTTCTCTAACCCTATCATTTAGAAATAAAAAAGTACTGTTCATAATTGTAGTCCTTTCCTTTTGTTTGCTGTAGCATGGCATCAGACTAGCAGGCAGCGGGATCTGGTGGGAGGGCCCCCGCTGAGGTCTGAGGTGTCTGCAGACCTGAGTTTTAGGCCTTCAACTGCCCTTAAGCGGTTAAGTATAACTGTGGCCACTTAGCTTCTCCATGTAAAGCAGGCAGGGATCAGAGAATGCTGCGTTTATTAGGGCTGCGTTAGAGAATTTTGTTGCCTTGAAGGAATATACTTACCACCTTTTCTAAAGTCCCAGGCAATAAGAAATTATAGTTTGCAATGTGGGAGTGTTGGTTTCGAGTAGTGTTACTTAGTGTGGTCTGCGGACTGGAGCAGGTCTGCGAGCAGTTTGGCGTAGGTGGGCCTTAACAATAAGGAGCTTCCAGCAGACTGTAAATCACACCCGTTTCTTCATTTGCAGATGTCTTCATTGTTAAAAAACAAAACCAAAGAACCAAAAAACCCCACCTAGCTGAACTGAACAGTAGTTGGTTTAACTCTGGCACGCGACCATTGTCTTCTCGCTGCTGGCCAACAGTTTGAGGATTGGCCGCCCATCAGTAGCCCTGCTGCAGAATATGTAATCAGGCGGTTTATCAGGGTTGTTTTATTAGTTAGGAATAGACAAATAGAGGTTCATAAAATGAAGGTGTAACCTGAAAGATAAAAAAGTAAACTTAGAGGCAAGTTAGGTTAAAGGTAAAAATCAAGTTCACGGTGGTAGGGACATGTGTAAAACAGTAAGTCAAGGCACTTGACACAGATTCACAAGTGGGAAGCTCTTCAGAGTCACTGCGGTTTGTGCACTGGTTAGTGCAAAACTCATTTAAATTCTTCTGGAGTACTTCTGAATTCTTGTCTTAGAATTTGTGTTTTTCCTTTTCATCATCTATCACTGATGGAAAGAACGCATTTCTGTAAATCTCATATAACTGTTTTCTGTAGTCTTAAATTACAAGAAGCTTTGAAATTAAGCGTGACTTCCCCTCCACCTCCCCTCCTCTCCCCACAGCCCGCTATTCTTTGCTCTTTAATACTGTATATAAAATTTACTGCATCCAGGGCAAGTATCTGTTTACCAAGAAAAGAGGAAGAGAGATCCTTTGCCAGTGGCAAAATGTAAATACTAGAATGTCTTTTCTGGGTCATAGTGCAAAAAAGTGGAGAAACAGCACATTTTCTGGGGCTGGGCTTGTGACTCGTTCCTCTTCCCAATGGGGAAGCACTGTCCTCCATTATCACTGTGCCAGCGAGTCTGCCCACCTTCCCCCCACCCCATCCCCTTTAGATGCGCAGCCCTTCCCTGGTGTAATATAAATTAGTGAGGGATGCCTTCTTAATTGAGAGACAGGAAGAGCCTAAGCTTGAATCGATACCTAACAATACAGCTACTCAATTTGTAGCACTATCTTATCTCAGTTCTGTCTTAGAACATAACTACTTACCTTAAGGGATTCTTTCATAAGTGTATCCTCATAAATATTTCTGCCAAGCAGATATGGGGCAGCTAGTATTCTTCCCATTTCATGGGTGTAGAAATGGAGTCCCAAATCACTTAGGGGTTTGCTTAAAGTCATGGTTCAGCTGGACTAGTAAATAGAGTCATCCTGGGATTTGGCACTCCGCAGTTGTATCGTTCTCAATATCTGGTGTGCTTTCTGGAATGTTTCATCATCTGAGTTCAGCTTTTTCCCTTTGCCTTACATAACTGCCCCCTACAGCACACCTTGAAACTAACCTTGTGACTTCCCTATCCTAATGACTGGTAGCACCATACCCAGGTTTTACATGTTGGGATCATGGGTTCTTACTTCTCATCTCCAGATTTTAGGGAGGTCACAATGTGCTGCTGGTTTTCCCTGTGCAGAGTATCTCCTTTGCTTGCCCTCTCTGTCACCAAGCCTTATGTGGGCTTGGGGAGCACAGGGAACACTTTGGTATCTGTCCATATTGGGTCATTCGTTAGGGGTCCTTCTCCCCTCCTGAAAGTCCAGCCAGAATTCCCTTCATGGCTCTCTCCGCTTCTTTGCTCATTTTACCCTTTACCTTGATGGTGACCTTGTCTGCTCCGTTTGATAGATGGATCCCAAATTTTTTCTAGAGCCTGGATCTCTCCTCTGAGACTGTCCTATGAAACCGAGTCCTCATTTCCATTCAGTGCCTCAAAAGTACTTAAACTCTCAGTGTCCCCAGATGACATCATCCTCCACAAGCCTGCTTGTGGTCCAGTGATCTCTATCTCAGGAAATGCCAGAACCATCTACCCAGTTTCCCAGGCCGGAGACCTGGAGGCAGGTGATGATTGCCTTGCCTTCTTACTCATTAGCCACACCCAGTCGGTCATCTGGTCTCTTGGAATCTACTCCCAGTTACTCCCGCATCTATTTATTTCTCCAGCTATCTGAGCATGGTGAATTACTTGACCCAGGTTCTTCTTTGGCTTTATCTGTAAAATGAGGGCAGAGTAATTCTCATAGAATTGTTCTGCACTGAAGTGAAATATCTGGTACGGGGGAAATTCCATGAACATTAGGATGATGACAGTGCTCGTGACCATGATTGGCACATTTAGCCGCCTTACGTATTTAAGATGACTTTCACAGTGGTCCAGCCTGAGTGGAGATAATACCAGTACCCCGGGCTGTTGTGGATCTGCATCGTCAGCCTCATCTTGTGCTGCTGCTGCCCCCTTTCTTTCACCTGTCCTGTTTGTTGAATAGGAATGTCCCACGTCGATGCAGAAGTCTGATCCGTTTTGGAATGTTCTTGCCCTTATCCCAGCTCCTCTCCCCTTTGTCTGTAAGACTCACTTCACCCACAGTTACTCAGGGAACCAGAGTCCTCTGTTAAGCATTTTAAATACCATGCATTTTGTATTTTTTTTTTCCGTGTCTGTTTCCTTTGCTAGATTATGGGCTCTATAAATCCTGTCTTGTTCTGCTACTCCGTTTTTCAGACTATGACACAGTGCCTGGCAGGATAGGAGACCATTATTGGAAACTGGAATTAATATGGCTCACATGTACCTCCCCAAAGCCTCCGTGAAGACTTCAGCCAGAAGGGGTTTCATCCACCCTCACCCCCATTTCTAGGGCTCTTCTGTGTACCACCTAGGCCCCATATGCTGTCTGTTACTGTGTTTATTTGCATTTGGTCTTTGTACTAGATTATAAACACTTTAGAGTCCAGATCAATCCTGCACTCAACTGCCGTTCCCACCATAGCTGCTGGCTTAGAGTAGGAGTGAGTGAATGAGCTGGTATCTGAAAATGTCTTGTTGAATTCCCCAAGTTTGTAGCGCTATGGGATTTCATACTGTTCCTGTTCTGAAGTTATCTTTCATCCTCCATCTTTCCTTTTGTGATATGTTTCGTGGTTATAAATCTCTTCACCACCGTTCAAATATTATCAAGAAGGGGGTGGAGGGCTGAAATGTGCTAGAGTGTCTTGACCTCCTGTCTGGTATTTATTATAGCTTTCCTAGGAATCGTCCTTGATAGGTCCTTGCTGCCTTGCAAATAAAGTTCAGGCTCTTCAGTGTGGCATTCAGGACCTTGCACAGGCTGACCCTGGGAGCCCTTTCTGTCCTTATTTTCCACTCCCTTTTTTATTGCACACGTCCTGTACTCTAGCTTAATGGTTTTCAATTCTGCCATTAGAATCACCTGGGGAGCTTTAAAATAATACACTGAGGCATGGGTTCTGCCCTCCAGGAGTGAGTTCATTGGTCTGTGGTGAAGCCTGGGCGTTGGTGTTTGTGAAAAGATCCACCGGTGGTGCTGGTGTAAAGCCAGGCCTGGAAACCATCGACTAGCTCAGCGTTGGCCACAAAATGTGATCTGCTCTAAGAGCTTTGCGAAGAAAGGGTTCCGCAGTCAATTTGGATTGGTACCGCCTTTTCTGTGCACCTTTCCACGTATTTGTAACTAGCGCTATCAAATGAAAAGTCTGAGGTGTCCAATAGCAAAGGAACCTGCTTAACTCTGTTTAAGCCCGGGGAGGTCATCTGGTCAGGGAGCCCTTTGCGTGTATAAATACTTGTTAACAACATCTGCAAAATAAACGCTGTGTAGAAGCTGCTCTGGGGGATGCTGCTTCCGGCCTTATCTCAGCTTTTAAGTCAGTTCTTTATGTGCTCTTCTTTAATCACCTCTTCCAAATCAGACCCATGCCTCAGCCTTGTCTCTCAGAACCCCCATTTTACCTTCTTAAGCACTTCCCACATCTGAACTTCCTCTGCATCTACCTGTCTGTTCGCTTCTGGCTCCCACCCCTGCAGTGTGCGCTCCACGACAGCGGGGACTTCTCTGTCTTGTTCACCCCTGTGTCTCAGCACCTAAAGTAGGCCTGGCAAATAGTAGGTGCTTAGTAAATATTTGTTGAGTGGACAGAAAGGCAGCCATACACTTGTGGTTTGGGCTTTTTCTAAGGTACACATTTAAATATTTAAACTGCCTGCACAATTTAATTAAAAGCAGCTTGAAATACTTTTGAACGGTATGTAGAAGTACAGGAACAAAAGGGGATGATAGTAGTTTCTTAAACATTTAATTTTCTCAACCTCTCTCGTAGAATATTAAAGAAAGAAAAAGCAAAAGTAGATATGAGCCTGACTGTAGAGATAATGCTATTTTTCTGACTATAGAGAGGTGTGGGACTGTGGTGTGGGACTTCTTTTTTCTTTTTTAAATTTTTAACCAGCCTGTTACAGGTGGCTTCTCCCAGCCTGAGGGAGTCCCACCTCTGTGAATCATGAAGAGAGTTTGGGTGAGGCATCATTGAGTGATGGCGGACGTTTGTTTGGGATACGCTGCACCAAGGACAACAACACACAAAACCCGTCAGGAATTAGTACCTTCCGTGGAAAAACATCCCCCTACAGTGAGAGTATTCAAACAGGTTTGTACGGGATGGTAGGGAGGGGATTGGCGTATGTGAATCTACGCACGGACCCCAGCAGTTTCTGGCCTTTGTTTGGGAGGGAATGGAATAGCGTGTTCTCTGTAGGGGTCCTCATGCTGCCTCTGTGTCCCTGGCTCCCGAAGCGTGGCTCCTGACTGTCCCAAGTTCTGAGTGGGATTGGCACGGGGAACTGCCCTGCACGTGCGTTGGTTTGTGTGTGACCCACTGTGCCTCGAATTACCAGGAACTGCTCTTTGTACTTCTGGTTGAGAGCGTGGATGCCAGTGCATGACTCAGGCCGGCCCTTCCTTGGGCTGTGAGCTGCATCACCCCGCTTTACTCTGGAGATACCCTCGTGGAGATTTATCTTGATGCAGCATATGAGGCGCTCCCCCGTGGTGCTCTCTAACAAATACCCCAGTTCTGGTGGGGGAGGGGATCTGCCGTCCGGTGTGAGTAACCTAAGGAGGGAGGTGGAGTGGCATCTCCTTTTATCCTATTTCTAAACTATCTTTTAAAACACATGTCCTGCCAAGGTTTCAGAATGGAAGTTGTAGTCATTTACTTTAGCAGTCAGGAATTGTCCAGAGTGAATTTGCATTTCCTTTTGTTGCCCCCTGTGATTACTTATTATTCTTTTTGAGCAGCATGGCATCCTAAATGCCAGAAAAGATGTGCCTTGGGAAGGTAAACAAACCAAGTCAGAGTATAAGCAGGTCTTCCAGATGAATATTCCTTTAGGGTTGAAGTGCTCTAACTCTTCCCAAACAATTTTAGCGTGCTTGCAAGAGATTTTAGGAGATTCCTACCACCTAAGTGAACTGCAGTTGCTTCTGTTCATTCAACAAATATTTTTGAGCATCTTCTACTAACCATACGGGGGCGGGGTCTGTAGACAGAGATCTCTGCCTTCACTGAGCCTGCATTCTGTAGAACCTTGCCACCCAGGGTGCTGTCTGTAGACCCATGGCGTCTGTGTCACCTTGGAGTTTGTTAGAAGCTAAGATTGTTGGGCCCCACTTTAGGCAGAGATTTTAACAAGATTCCTGGGTGATGAGTACGCACATTCAAGTTTGAGAAGCACTATTCTCGTTCATGTAAACAGAAGCACGTGAGATGCTTTCAGACATTACAGACGCTGTGGAGAAAGGACTGTACGGGGCCAGAGAATGACTGGGAGAAGGAGTCACAGGATGGCGAGTGGAGTGAGTAGGCAGTGAGCCTTGGGAAGATCAGGCACAGGGACTCTCCCTCATCCTTTCATTCTTTATTCACCCCCATTTTTTGGGTGCTTTCCCCCTTTCTGCTCGAGGCCAGGTGGGGACCCACGGAGTCACTTGCCTGCTCTGCCTGGACCCGGTTGGTAGTGGGAGCATTTGGCAGAGCAGCATGAGTTCAAGCAGAAGAGGAGCATGACTTTGGTTTTGATAGGATCTGGCTACTTACCAGAGTGAGAAAACCATTTGAGGGGATGAAGGATATCTTGACAGTGATGACTTTGAAGACTTGAAATTTTATACTATAGTGACGGGGAAGGGGAGACCTTGGCAGAGGCCAAGGGGAGGCCTTGCTAGAATTGAAAGGATGAGAGAAAAGGAAATGCTGAGGAATGTGGATAGAGACATAGGTTTTCCAGTAAATAGAGAGAAGAGGAAAACAGACAAGGAAGTCTTTAGCCTAAAGTAAGAGGATAGACTGAAAAATAGAGCATGGCTGTCAGTGTAGAGAATGCGGTTTATTGCTTTTCTTGGAGGTAGGTTTCCTTGATGAGCTTATAAGGACCATTTGTGTTTTTATTTGTCTTACTGTCTTTTTCCCAATTTCCAGAGTTCCTCTGTCTTTAGGTATTTCTTACATATAGTTTAATCACATGGATTATGTTGGGAAAAATTAAGGTAGATGATCATCACCTGCTGTGGGTGATGAATATTTGCTCCCTCTACTATTGCTAAGAATGAAAATGCTTAATTGTAAGTCAGCATCCCAAGGCACCTGTACACTTCCGTCGATAGGAAAGAGTGAGGTGAAGACAGCTGGAGAGATTGCTTGATGGATTCAGAGACAGGGAGAGAGAAGAGAAATCAGACAGTAGCTAGCAGGCCTTGCTGTGTGACACACTGGCCAGAGGAGATGAGCATTTGCATGGGTGTCTTAGGACTCAGAGTAGTCAGGTTCTCTGACCAGCTCAACCTTGTTGGGCGAAAGCTGACCTCAAGCTCACCAGAGAAAGTCATTTTCTTTCCCTACTCCTGACATCCCACTTTTCCCTCCCATCTTTTCCCCCCATTCTCCCTGCCACTCCCCTCTGGTCGAGCTGAGTATAATCATGATAACATTGGTTACAGTGTTTCTCAGACTTGAAAACTGAAATGATTTGACCTCGTGGGAGTAATTGGATGTCTGGCACAATGATCGTCATTCTTAACCTTGATAATATATCACCCTCAACATTTAGAGCTGTTTTTAAACACTATAACCAGAGCCTGGAAGGTATGGTAAGGGTAATAGGCATCTGTCGGGGATTTCCCTTAAAGACCTTGGAGAGCTCAAGAGATGAGAGGAAAGGGCACTTTTTTCTAATTGTGGCAAAAATGCTTCAGTAAAATGCAGCTTTACCGTGGGGATAGATTGGAATAGTTTCATGAAATGTAGATGTATCGTGATACTCTTAAGGAAGGGCATTGCCCTGCGTACTCTTGAGCTAGCATCACAAATCGTAGCACCTGTATTTCTTTAGGACAGACAAATGGTGTACTTCAGGGTCTGCAGTGAACTGAACTACGGACTGGGTACTTAATGGCATACTTTGCACTCAGTAAATTAGCATAGATAGGAGTTCAAAACACAAAACAGATTGACATTGCTTTGAGGTGTTACTGTTGATAGAATCATTGCTTTAGTTCAACTCCCTGAAGGAGGTGGGATTGGGGTGCTGACTAAAAATTGGTTCATATCGTTCAAGGTGAGACTAACTGAGTATTCCTAGGTGGTACCTCTTTCTTATTAGAGGGAAGTGGGATCATGAGAGCTTTTAAAAGCCCCCCCCCCCAAAAAAAAAGTCTTAGTTGTTTGAATTAAGTCCCTTATGGAAACTGATAGATGTTTTATCAAATTGATTCTCACAATGCTATCACTTCATTTTTGCTTTATTAAGCAATATAAAATATTTTGTGCAAAATAAGTACCTGAACCAAAATAAAACATAGGCATCTGGTTTACCAGCTTGCCAGCAGTGTTGACTGTACCTTTCATCTAAATCTCTATGCCTTATTCCAGTTCGGCTCTTTTTAAATTTTTTTAATACAAAAATTAGTTTTATCCATTATAGTGGGAATTGTAGTAAAGTTGAATTTTGATGACAAGATAAAAACTGAGTTGTCAGTTTCAAGAAATATTACTACTTGAATATTCTTCCTTAGGTTGAGCCTGGATTTTTAAGAAGTCGGAAAGAATTTCTCATTAGTCCTCTGACTTTTTAATCTAGGAGCAAGCAGGATCAGTTCCAGAAGCTAGGCCATTTCTTAGAAAATTTGGAATGGATAAGTGAACAAATGAAGATAATTTATTTTTGATTGAAATAAAAAATTACAGTTGTATAGAGGTAAAAGAAGGGTGAGGGAGAGAGTTGCAGAATTTATTTGTACTTATTCCAAAAAGGATTTCAGGTAGAATAAGGAGAAATTTCTCTTCACCTTTTTGAAGTGTTTTATATAATTGGTGAATGTATGTTCTTGATAAATGCTTAATAAGATAGAGTCTCTCTTAAAACCGTTTTTGGCAAAGAAACTGCTGTAGAAAGCAAATTAATTGTGAAATGTTATTCTTCAAGAATGTTTTTCTGAAACTATAATTGTTTGTGTTTTGTTGTTGTTGTTTTCTGGTTGGCTGCTAAAATGGTGTCCTAATTTGTTTTTCTGTTTTATTTCAACAATATTGTTTAGTAGGTTGCTCCTGTTTTGATGAGAGACTAGAACTCCAAGAAATATTTTTTAAACCAATAATTGCTTTTGATACATCTCTTTGATTACTAAAATAAAGTTATCTGTGCTTTCTCTCAAGTTTATTATGTCATAAAAATAAAATTTGTTTAATTTTTTTAAGGAAATCATAGGCGGAAGTAATCTAAATAAAAATTAGGTTTTTATTATATTACAACTATTTGAGGGGATGTAATTTAATTCAAGTGTAGGCTTAACCAGGTTTTTGTCTTACTTAAATGACTAATGTAATTTGTTATAAGTGATAAAGAAAATATGTATTTGATACTGTGTTCTTCAGTATTTGTTACTTTTTTAATCTAATGGTTGAATTGTGGCATTCTTTTCAGTGCATGATGTTGCTTTCCCATGATGCAAGGGAGTTAAAACATTTTCCAATAGTTCTTGAGTTGGAGTGTGAAGAAAAAAGTGGTGAAAACTTCTTCCTTGTGTTTTTGTGTTCCATTACCAATTGTTTAGGCCACTGGCCATCTCCATTTTGGAGGTGTTAGCTTGTCAGCATTTCTGTGCCAAGTGTTGAGTGCATAGCCAAGGTGTTTTCATAGAATGCCTTTTTCTAAAATATTTTGCCCAGTTTGGGGTGTGTGTGTGTGTGTGTGTGTGTGTGTGTGTGTGTATGTGTATGTGTAGGGATGGTCATTTATTGGTTCTTTTCATCGGAGGGTGGCATAAAGGTGGGAAATTACAGGAGGAGGAAATAGAGTATTAGTGAAATGAGGGTAGGAAAATACTATGTGTGAAACTTATTTTTAAATGACTGTCTTCATGGGTAGAGGAAGACAATCAAAATCTCAAAAATTGTTAATGGATTCGACAAACAGCAGCTATAAAAACAAATTACTTTGTTATGATTTGGCATGAACAATTGTCCTTTTATTGGGGCCGTTAATGCTATTTTGGAATATCGTGGGCATCTAAAGACAATAGTCTAGCAGCGTCTGTAAAGCCTCGAATACCACAATAACATCCAGCAGCCCTAACAGCAGTATTTCAGAATCTTGGCCTGTTTAAATGGGCTATCTGTGAACGTACTTGCTCAGGGATGCATGAGCCACATCACCTATAAATTTGATTGGAAGCTACAGCGCTGGCATAGGCTGATGGATAGCAGATTAGAGCCCTGATTAACCATGTGATTCGAAGACTGGGAATATATTGTCTAAGCAAGATTCATCAGACGCAATCAGAATTTCAAGTGGTCAGATGAAATTCAAATGTGTATTGTGGCTTTTCTTCCCCTAGTGCTTTTCCTCCTAGGTTGCCTTTTTTTCCCCCTCTCTTTCCCCAAAGCTGAAAAATACTTCTTTGATGAATCTGCTCCTTACCCTAAAGCTGTCTGTCTGTTATTCATCAGAAAGCAGGTCGCAGTTCAGTGAGCAGAAGAAAAGATTTTAATAGAAGCTGTGCCAAGGGCTGTAATGCATCATTTTAGGGCCCTAATTACATTACAATGACAAATATCAATGGTGACAACAGCAATAACCTACATCCTTTAATGGCTGTGCTGGAAAAGGAGTTTGGGCCCCACGCCATTAGATTAGACTCAGTTTCAAAACATAGGCCATTAGAAGTGTGTGTCCACAGTATTATTGGCTGATCACTGAAGCCCAGTGGAAAGGCCTGTAAATAAATGATGCCTCCCTAAAGCTGGGTCCTGTGGGACAAAAGAGGCAAAATTAGTTGACCATGGAAGCAGCAGTGTTTCCGAGGCAACTTTAGCTTTCAAAGTGAGGAATGACCTGCTTAATTTTATGAAATCACACACACATTCCACCCCCCTGCCGCCAATTAGCCTGACCATGAAAAATCCATTGGCATGACAACTTAAAGAAATTAAGAAGTCTTTTAAACAAAAGGAGACCTAGAAAGAAAAAGTTTGCAAGACCCTCCCCTTTTCTCTGTTATGTGTGTTAATATACGTGAATAAATAAATCAACTTTTCTACATTTATTTTTAAGAAAATGCAGATTTTTTTTTCCACAGTTGCTCAGACTTAAAATAGCCTAGGTCCCAAATTGAAGAGGGCAAATAAATACCTCTTGGTCTTTTATTTTGCCTGATGAGTAAGTTTCCTTAGAGTAGTTTTTATTGCCTAGATTATGTAGGCAAACTAAAGAACTCAGTTTTCTTATGTGCCCACACATTTTTAAACCCTCCTAGCAAGGGACTATTTTATTTATGTAAACAACATAATGAGGAAAATATGCTTGGCAGATGGTTCTAAGCATTAGAATCATCAGTTTGGTCTGCCCCAAAGTGTCTCATTATCTTTTATTCTCTCCCCCTCCATCTCTCCCTACAAAAAGCTTAACAACCAAATGCCTTTGAGATGCAGTGCTTTTGGTCTGGTGAATGCTACTCTATTTTCTCGGCTCACACTGGAATTTCACCCATAACCACTGTGGTATGTCCGTCCAGGTGGAGAGTGGTTCCGTGATTCCCATTGCAGCTTTTCATGGTGGTTTAAGCATTCTTAAAGGATAGCTAAATGCTCCATGGGGCCAGTGCAGTAAATTAAATGGGGTCAGCACAGTTGGGTCCTTATTCACTGCTGTGTTACTGGTGCTGGGTTTTTGTCCATCCTGTTAGGAATGCAGGCTGGGTGGGAAAGCCTGGGTTTGAAACTTCCTTCATGGTGAATTTGTGTTTTCTCTTGGCTGGCGAAGTTTTTTAAGGTGCTGGCATTTAAAAGATTGCATAGCCGCAAAGTCAAAAGGGTGGCTGATGAAAGAAGGAAACCTAGATTGCATGAGGAGAGTGTCGCTGTCACTCTGGTAATGACTTAGCAAGAAAAAGAGCATTTTTGTCCTCTTATAAAATGAGAAACTGACCCTGGATGGAATTTATTTTAAGAATGTCTCTGGAAAAGTAATTGCTTTACATTTTCTGCCTCTCAACACTTCTTGCCTGTCCTTCAACCCACCCCATCATTTAAAATATAAGCTATTTTGCATGTATGTGTATCAAAAAACCATGTGTTTACATGTCCCCATCCTGAAGTATATAAGGAGCCATCCGATAATACAAATTAAGATGAACACCAGTGAAGCTCTGGGTAGATTTTTAAAGAAAAGTTAGTGGCAGCACTTCTTTCTTTCTCTTTTTCTTTTTCTCTCTCTCTCTCTCTTTCTTTCTAAATTTCTTTCTTCCTAACTTTCTTTCTTTCACTCACTGTAGCATCCTATTGATAGAAAATTTCTATACTTAACAGAAATTATTAGGGAATAAATTCTGTATTATCTGATGTTGCTGGGACTTTGCAGATCTGTAGTCCAAGAATAAGTAATGTTCCCAAGGTTAGTTTCTGTATATATACACATCCCTTTCTGCTAAGTATAGGGAAATTTTACCATGGTCTACCTCTGCACAGTGAAAACCCTGGTGAGACACATTTGGAAATTTTCATGATTGAAGAAAACATGCTGTTCCCTATCAGTTTATAACTTTAGGATCTGAGTTAATCATCTTACTTGTGTCGGTTGGGTACTCTTCTTTTGGGAAGTTGGGGACTTTAAGCAAAGGCCACAAATGAAGAAATCCAATGAGTTGCTGAGAGAAACTGGGATGGTAGGATGAATGTATCTTTACTGTTAAAACTCTGGAAAACTCAAGGTTTTATGAAAAACCATATTAGAATGAACAAGGGTCCTGTTGAAGGCTTTTGAAAACTGACTTCCAGTCATGAAAATTAAATTCCTTTTTATGTTGTCCTGGTGCTTGAAGGTTGGCTTTTTAAGATGAATGCCGGTTAATAAATTGTGCTATTAATGTGGCACTGTTGTCACTGCCTCCTTTTAATGGGCTTGCTGATGAGAGTTCTCCTCTTCCTTAGGAAGTACGCCAGCCAGAATATAAAGTGTGTTTTAATATCATTCTGTTAATATTTTGGGAATTTGTAACCAGCTGACTGTTCTCTTTATTGCTTTCCTTTCCTTTTTTTTTTAAATGCAGGCAGAGATTGTCAAGAGGCTGAACGCTATCTGTGCACAAGTCATTCCCTTCCTGTCCCAAGAGGTAAGGCAGTTGGTTTGAGACACTGGGCTAGAAGGTGCCGTTTTAGTGGTTTTGCAGAAGAAGGATTGTGGAACTGACTCTCTGGCCATGTCAGTCTCTTGGTGTTTGTATGGCACATTTCTAAGATACAGTGTTCACATTCCAACTTCTACACCTTATTAACATTCAGTGGAGTATAATTGTGTTCATATAATGGAACATTTTCTAACGTATGAAGCAAAATTCAATTGTTAAAATATCTTGCTGTTATTGGACGATGTAGTGTTGTTGCTCAGAATTATGACTGTTTTCCATGATGGTCTCTCATAGGGTGGATTGAAATGTTGCCCAGAAGGGTTTGTTACACGCTTTGGTCACTGGGCATTAAGAGTTGCCAGAAAGACACATCCATAGAAAGTGCTTTACATAGTAAACAAACTAAGGTAACTTTTGGCTAGCTGCTTTAAAAAAGTTACTTACTACCTGATGAAATCTTAACACTGTGCCTGCACTTGGAAAAAGGCAGGATGGACTCTGTGGGCTCGGCGCTCTGAGTACCACAGACCTCGTGCCTCTCTCGCTCACCAGCGGCAGAAGCATACGCTGTCTGCAGACACACGCTCGCGTTGGAATGAGAAGGTGCATTTCTCGGGGATGGTGGCGTCCTTGTGACTTTTCTGGCCTCCTTTTGTTTGCTTGCTTGCTTTTGGTAGTTGCAAAGTTTAGGTGAAAGTGCTTCTGGATTACTGAATCTGTCATTTGCTCAGGTAAGAGCACCTGTGAGAAGGCAAGAAGCTAGCTAATGGAAATAGCGGTGTGTCTCGGCCACCGAGCTTTGTGTTGTGGGCTAGAAGGCACCGAGGCACTTTCCTCCTACCCTTCACTTCTGTAGGTATGTTGTGGCGTTGCTTTCCAGGAGAGCTGCCCATCTGCCTGCCTGCCAGTGGGCATGTACTGATGTGAGCCTGCGGCGGGTGTTTTGAGCATGGGTGTATATTATAGATAATGTGAATTCCTATGTAAATTCTCATTTGGTTTGAACTCGGTTGGATCTCAGTAACCATGGGTACCTTTCATCAGGTAAATATCCCACAGAGTACTCATATTCACGAACCATGGATCTGAGTTAACATCCTTAATTCAAATGTTCTTCTGGACCACAAACAACAATGGAGGAATTGTCTTTCTCGTCCTTTAGCTGTGACCACAAAACCACTACCCACTATATCCCCATTTGCCTATTTCTGCTCAGGATTTGCTTGTGACTAGATTGGGTGGAGTTAAGAGGCCTGTTCGCATTTCTTTAGGAAGCCTGGCCGCGCTTGCCCAATGCAGACCAGTGTGTTTCTTAGTTGAAGCGGCTCTGCTTTATGGAGCTGGAGGATGGGGAGAATGTGTGTGCAACCCACAGAGCTGTAACCGTGTGAGGTGTTATACCCCAGGTGGAGGGAAGAGTTTGAACTATCCCTGGGGTGGTATGACACTTGGGGCCTTTGCAAGCACAGACCCCCTATCTGTAATTACTGGTAGATCTTATGCCCATGGCATTTTTGCAGAATCTGTGGGGTTATATGCCGAAGGGGAAGGAGGTCTTGGGGGTGCTGGTGGAGCTGATCTGCAAATAGGTTGTTTCCCCACCTGAGTTGTGTTGTTTGGGCTAGGAGGCCCATTAGGAGGAGAATGTGTAATGGTAGTGGTGCCGAGCAAGACCGGACTGGAATGAATTGGCTAAGGAAGTAGTTGTACCCCACAGAGGAAAGCCACAGGGAGATACTCGCAACTCCTTTTCTCTGCTTGAGGCTGGGAAGACAGCATCACGATCTCACCACTTACTGTTGATTTCCCCAATACTTTTGACATTTCTTGGTTAAAATCCTTGATTTGTGTGTAATGAATGACCTGTGTCATAGTTTTCTAAATCCTAAATCTGTGTATGTCTTTTCTTCTGCTTACTTTGGATTTAATTGGCTCTTCTTTTTTCAGTTTCTTAAGGTGTGCGTCTCTCTTTTAATGTGTGGGCCACAAACATGTTTGTTCCTGTCCAACCCAGGCCTCTCTGATGTTTTGTGTCTGAACATTGCCCACCTCGTTTCATCTTCTGGGCATTCTGTGAGCATCAGACTTGTCGCTTCTGTCCTGAGGCCAGATGGACCGTAATCTGGAGGGAGGGAAGGAGGCAGGTTATTAGAGGAAGATGAATTCTATTTCCTGTCTCTTCAGAGGCATGGAAAATCACTCTTGCATGGCTGCGAGCGTCAGTCGGTGCCAGGACTGAAGGCTCTTAATCTGATCTTTTAACACCGGCTCTCTGTGTGACAGTCTCACTGCCAAAACGGCAGCTGTGGCATTAGAATTTATTTTAGAACGTTTTTATTTTAAAATGAAATTATTGTACTTAGAAAAAAGAAAAACATTCCCTGAAGACTAGTACATAAAAGGTACAGGACAGTAGTTGGAGGGGGTTTTTTTGGGAATTTGACGGGAACAAGAGGTAAATCCACATACCTTTAGAAGCCCATTTTAAATTTAGCTTCCATGTGCTTGTTAACGTACCTGTTTAATACTGCTTGTGGTTAGTATACCACATTTCCTAAAATTTAAAAATTACACACATAATGCTGAATGACAACTATTAAATAAATTTAGTTTTAAGTGCCAGACTTTTTTTGGAAATAAGTTGTGTAATTGTGGTTCATAAGTACTTAAAGTATGTCTGTGTATTGCAGGAAGCAATCATAGGAAAAGATATTTTCCTGGTAGATTTCACAAAAACATTTTTTAGAATTATAGCCAGTGTATATTTTAATGATGTGTCTGTTGCACTTACACGTGACTACTTAAGAAGTCCCAGGCGTTAGACAAAGATAATTGCCAACTTTTGTCGTCAAAGCAAGTATCACATATAGTTCTTTTTCTTTCTTTTTTTTTTTTTTTTTGAAGATTTTATTTATTTATTTGACAGAGAGAGATCACAAGTAGGCAGAGATGCAGGCAGAGAGAGGGGGAAGCAGGCTCCCTGCTGAACAGAGCCTGGTGCAGGGTTCGATCCCAGAGACCATGACCTGAGCAGAAGGCAGAGGCTTAACCCGCTGAGCTACCCACGTGCCTCTAGTTCTTTTTCTTATTCTTTTTCTTTTTTTTTAAGGCGGGGTGAGGCACGCAAGAAAGAGGGCGAGGGGCAGAGGAAGAGAGAGAACCTTAAGCAGGCTCCATGATCTGTGCCATGCCTGACACAGGGCTTGATCTTGCAACCCTGAGATCATGACCCGAGCTGGAATCAAGAGTCAGAGGCTTAACCTGTGCCACCCAGGCACCCCTCACATATAGTTCTAAAAATTTTATAGGATCCCTAATACCAGAGTCTAAAGAAGCCTCGTGAGTGAGTCCTCACCTGTCTGAAGCTGTTTTTTTCTCCCACTTTCTTTTGGATTTTTGGAATGGGTAAGACTGATCTAGATTCTGTTGCCGTCAGGTTTCTTCTTTAAAAGGCAGATCTCAACGTAGTAAGTGGGCAGTTCTTCTCTCTCCTGCTTTGGGTCTCCTTTGCAGGAGAGGAGCTATAAATAATCAACTCCCCGTTGGCAGGTCCAGAAGCAGGAGATGCCAAAATGATGACAGTTGGATCTGGGTCGAGTCCTGGCCTCCCTGTTACAAATTACATGGCTTACTATAGCCAAGTAAAGCTGGGTGACCTTTTTAGCAAATGGTTTGCCTCTGGAAGCCTCAGTCTCCTCACCTGTACCTGAGGTTAGTGTGCGATGCATACTTGGGATCACACGCGTGCAGCGTGGTGCCTAGTAAGCCCCTGCAGGAGCAGCAAAACCCTGAGTTTCCTGTTTGAGAAGACGTGGAACCAGCCCTCCTGCCCCTTTTTACTCATTACCTTTCGAAGAATGAATTGGTTATCTTCCTCTCCTCTGTCGTCCTTATAGAGGAAAAAAGTGTAAATTAAAACTGAAGTTAGGGCTGTGGACTAGCTAAAAATCTCAGTGAGGCATATTTGGTAGCCCCAAGGGTGATTTCTCTTCTAGCTTCAAAAATTAATTTTCTAGTGTAGCAAACACCTGTCTCTCCCCAACAAACAAGCAAATATCCGGACAGGGACAGCCCTTCAAGGGGTTCAGCCTGTAGAGCTGACCTCTGGAGGAGCAGTGGTTTGGGATGTGGTCTGTGTTTTGCCCACGAAGCTATCTAGAAAAACAAACTGCTCAGTCCACTTGGAGACTGGCTCTTTTCCAAATATCTGGTTGCTTAGCTAAAGTTAGTTTTGTTTTTACACGTAGTTTATGGATAGACTCTCTTTTTTCATCAGTGATTTCCGGATATCTCTTGTAGACCATTAGACCTTATGAGGCTTCAGCAAAATTGAAGGATGCTCATAAGTACTGACTTGCCAGCAGGACCCCTCACCCCCCCACCCCTGTTTCTTGTTTCTTGAGTTACTTAAGTGGAGGCAGAACTGCTTTATGGCTGGTGGAGGAACCCTGTCGACTTGTTTTTCCCAGACCTGAGGCAGTGATGGCAGAACCCCCAGCTTTGAGGCCTGGGCTTCCTAGTCAGCAGCTGTTTCTTCCTTGTTTGTGAAAATATTGATTTTATGGGAAATGAAATGAATAAATCATTTTTTGACCACATTTAATAATCGTCCTCTGGTCATTAGAAATTTTAGGCTGTAAAAGGGAAATCAAGAGTGAAATTTTTAAGCCTTTTATTTTTATTCTGTATTTACCTAGGGAAAAGAGGGTATTCCAACTTGAAGAGTTTCTAGTGCACATTTAATTGTGATTCAAAACTTGGTTTTTATTACCCTGATAGCCTGTCTAGTGAGTAGAACCAAATAGTGTCTTCCTCTGGAATTATGCAGATTTGTTTGGGTGCTTTCCGTTGCATTTAAATAGTAGAAAACAATACAATAAGTAAGTACATAATGGTGTAATATGTGCTGCTTTAAATTCCAATTCCAATAGCAAGAATAGCTATGATACCTGACTTTCTGTTTTGTACATGCCATAAATTTGGTCCTTTTAATTTGATGGCAAACAAACCCCTTCTATGATATGAGATATGAGTGTATCTCAAATGCTGTTTTTTTAGTACCTGGGTTAATATGGTACTGAATGGCTCTGAACCACATTTTGCATGTATAGAATAATTGTAAAATGGAAGTTGAAAAATGTGATCAGTCACTTTCATATTGTGCCTCAGGGAGGAAATGAACAAAATACAGTGGTTACATGCACTGGTGGCAGTGTTCTCGCCTCATAATGGCACCAGGTTAACTCGTCTTATTGCTTGTTAACTTTGTAAGGAACCACTGGCTTGTGATAACATGGTTTGATGTAGGTGAGCTTGGCTGAACTCACCAGAGATCCCCTGATAAGTATGCGGTGACACCCGCAAGACCATCTTCAGAGATCGTTCATTAAATCCCAGCAGCCTTCATAGGACACGTCTGCGTTCCAGTCAGGGCCATTTTGTCAGTGCTGGTAATACATTATGACAGTGCTATATATCTAAAGGATGTCCTGAAATGACTAATACACTTAGATTGAGGCTTTCATGAATTTTGTCCTGTTTTTAGATTCTTACATGAACAACCTTTCATTTAAAATGTGTTTTTTTTTTTTTTTTTTTTCTTACAAAACTGAATGAAGCATCAGGGAGCATAATCCTGTCCCTTGTTCCGTGGTTTGGCCAGCTGACTTCTTCTATGTGACCAAGTGCTTCAGTGACACTTACATATTTGGCGAGATCCTTATGGTGACATTATGGCCTGCTTGCCCTCAGCAAGTAAATGGTCCTCAGGAAGGGGAACTTCTCTGCAGGTTTCAATGTCAGCCTCCTTTCAGAAGCAGCAATGCCAACCCTTACCTATGTGTGTTGAAAAAATTAACCTGCTTTCGAGAAACCTACTCATTTCTTTGACTTTCATTTAGGTGATGATTGGATTATTATTGGATTATTACTTTACAATGCTTTAAGTAGAGCTTATAATATCTATTAAGGTAGCCATAGCCATGTGTGGCTATTTAGATTTAAAATTAATCTGGGGTGCCTGAGTGGCTCAGTGGGTTAAAGCCTCTGCCTTTGGCTCAGGTCATGATCCCAGGGTCCTGGGATCGAGCCCCACATCAGGCTCTCTGCTCAGCAGGGAGCCTGCTTCCTCCCCTCTCTCTGCCTGCCTCTCTGCCTACTTGTGATCTCTGTCAAATAAATAAATAAAATCTTAAAAGAAAATAAAATTAATCAAAGTTAAATAAGGTTACAAATTAAGTTTCCCAGTCACATTAGCCCCATTTCAAGTGCTCAGTATCCACTGGTATGTGGCTAGTGGCCGCCAGATTATCAGCACAGATTTAGAAAGTTTCTGACATTGTAGGAAGTTCTCTTGGAAATCAGGGACTTGAGAATTTATTGGATAGGTCAGGCAAGAATGCGCTGTTGTTGTGTGGGTAAGAGCAGTGAAGGTGAGGCTAGATGGTCAGTAGGAAAAAGCCTTGTACAGCACTTCCCAAGCCTTAGTCCCAAGTTTCACAGCTAAAATTGTTTGGAAAACCTTGCATACATATTCAGTCTCTGAGATTTGAAGCTCAGAGAAGACCTGCCATTTACCAGGTATTAGCAGAATTAAACCCGGTGGGTTTTTTGTTTGTTTGTTTTAAGTAACACCTAATTTCTTGTGGGACTAACATTTTTGGGATATCATTAAGAATGGCCGATTTGAATTTAAAGCTTATTTGGGCCAGTAGAGTTGCTGAAAAAGGCTGAGTAGGATTTTAGCCTGACTTACTGGGCATGGAGTGACACTTTCACTCAAATTTGACCTGCTTAGCCATGCCGGGAGTATTCTGTCTTACCACCTAGAGCACCACAGAGTGGCGGCCAGAGAGTGAGTGGCCTAAAGCCAGTGGCCTAAGGATATTTAACTGGGGATATAGAAAGTGAAAACAAACATTAGGCCATTTTCATGTACTTGAAGTGCAGTCCATTGGAGGAGAATGTAGAGGCAAAACTGGGTCCGGTGGGAAGAAGTTGGGAGAGATAGCTTTCTAATAATATTAGAGCCCATTATCGCCACATAGGAAAAGCTTGTGCATGAGGTGGAGAGTTCCCTTCCAGAGGATATTATCAAGAGAGACTGATGTACTGCTTGAGGAGGGTATGACAGAGGAAATGCATCTGTTGGATATAGTAATGGCTTATTGGCCTATGGCTGATACTACAAGGCTACCCTCTCAGTCCCCGCAGCCAGGGCAGCATTTAGAAATCTGTAGGCTTTTGGGAAGGTGGAGAGGCTTTTTTGACAGTTTATAGTTGCAGTGCTTGGGGCACTACTGCCATCTGGGTCTCATGTTCTAAGGCCTTTACTAGTTCTGAGCAAGTGGCTTTTTATGTACATGTGGCTAATGAGTCCTGTTGAGCAGGAAGGGCATTTGGTCCAAGTTCAAGTTTATCTTTCACTCTCGAGTATTGTGTTAGCCTTCTGCCTGTTCTCGCTCCTTTGTGGCTCATCTCCCTGTCATCCAGTTTCTTTACTATTCTTTACTATCCCAGGTCTATCTTACTGAGATGCAGAACTGATAACACTCAGCTGCTTTAAAATTTCTAACAAAAATTTTGCCCACCTGGGGACATCTGGGTAGTGGGGTCGATTAAACGTCTGACTCTTGGTTTCTGCCCAGGTCATGATTTCAGGGTCGTGAGATTGAGCCCCACTCAGGCTCCCCACCTAGCTCAGAGTCTGCTTGAGATTCTCTCTCCCTCTACTCCTCCCGTTCATTCTCTCTCTCTCTCTCTCTCAAATCAATCAATCTTTATAAAAAAGAATGCCTTACCAGGATAAAGTCCAAGTTTTCTACATGTCATGCAAAGCTTGTCAGTGTTTGGCCGCCTCCTGCCTTACAGATTTCACTTCCGCTAGTACATGGCTCTAGGGAGTATGCCTGGGCCCTACCCACGTGACTTCGGACTCTTGCCTTTGTTGTTCTTTTTGTGAATACTTTTCCACTTAAAGTTTTGCTTGTGTGTTTTGCCCTGCCCGAGAAGGCTTTCATTCCCATCTTGCTTTGTGTCCCCCAACTCTTCCTCTTAGCCTTTTCTCTCGCAGCTGTCCACGTTGGTGCTCTCCCTTGACAGACCCCGCGCCTTTCTCCTCCAGGGACCTGGCCCAGCTCTTCTCTCTGCCTGAGAGTCTTTTCTCCTTGCTTTAGCCACAGAACTCTTGCACATACTTCTGGTCTCGGTTGTTGGGTCAGCTTTCACAGGGAGTCTTCCCTCAGCCCTCAGATTCCATTAGCTATTTCCCCAATAAGTGATAGCATAGCATCCTCTAATTTTCTTCACGGAAATTATCCTCCTGTTGTGATATTACTGAGCCTTGTGGGTGTTACTCATTCACTGAGTGTCTTGTTCATGACTCTAGTCTTGGTTCCTGCCACAGTCGCCTGGCACACAGTAGGTTCCTAATAAATAATTGACCATGAATAAGCAAACAGAGCCTTTCCTGATGCTCTAGGAAGTATGCTGGGCATGCCTTCCTATAACCTCCCCTAGTATTATTTTATGTCTTGGCTTTGCTATATAGTATAAGATGCTCTATCTCTGCGAGTTCCTTTTGAGGAATGGGGGCCATTATCCCAAGTGCTGACTTTTTCATGTCACATGTCAGGAACATTAATGTTGTTCATTATAAAAATCCTACTTCATTTTACACTTCTGCCTTTACCCACTACCTCTTTACTTAACCCCTATCAATATATAGTAGGTAGGAGGTAAGGGAGCGGGGAGTGGGTATGAAAAAAAAAATTCCAAGCTGTAATGTAGAGGTTTTTTCCCCCTGTTTTTATTAGAAGTACTACATCTGTTGCCATGCCCTAAATTATTGGCATGGCAGGTATGGTCATTGTCATCTCTTCCCCAAAACATACATTAAACACCTGTTATACATATATTAGTGGTTTGTTAAGGTCTGTTTTGTCAGCAGGCTTTGTTGGACTTATGACTTCTATTGTTTCAGTCTCTTTCTTGTTGAAAAAATTATTCTCCAGACTTTTCCTGAAAAATGCAAAAAATAATTTGATGATAAAAGTTAAGTAGGAAAGTGATTTAATGTATAGAATTTCATTTTAATGCCCCCATCCATTCTTGTATTCCCCAAATCACAGTGTTTAATTGAGATACAACTTACACATCACAAAATTCATTTGTTTAAAATGTATATATAATTCAGTGATTTTCAGTAAATATACAGAGTTGCGCAGCCATAATCACATTACAGGGTTTTTTTTTGTTTTTTTTTGTTTTGTTTTGTTTTGTTTTTTAAAGGTTTCTTTTTTAAAATTATAAATTTCAGTATTTTAAAGAATAAATTATTGGGCTTTTCCCCCTACCCTTCCAAGTCCCAGTTAGAGGCCTCCCCCTCTCATCTTAGGCTTATTGGTATATTCTTAGTAGCACTTTATTTGGTGATGCTGGTAGAAAAAGTTCAGTCGGGGCCCCTATGTGAGGGAGCAGCTTGAGCAGTAAACGGCCAAAGGACTGTTGCTTTCTGCAGATTGACTGGGGCTGGAGTGGCTGTCACCACTTGTGGTGAGGTGGCAGAGGGGAGAAGCAGGAAGTGGGAGAGGAAATGAGATGCAGGGTGGAGTGGGAGGAGAGGAACAGATGGGGAAGGGGAAGAAAAGGGGAAGAGATGGCAGACGTAATGGGAAAACCATCAGGGTTCTAAGGAGATGTGAAAAACTTGCTGTTTTCTGAGTCAGAGAGCTTATTTGTTAAAATTGGAAATGGAAAAAAAAAATGCCACCTTTGGGTCAGTTCTTGAGGATTTGGGGCTTCTTCATCAAGTGTTCGTTCTTTTCTTTGTTGAACGTTTGCCTCTTCTTTCCTGGGGTGTGCTTCTTCTAGTGTTACTAACCGGCTGAGTGAGCAGGGTCAGGGTGTTTCTGGTGCTTTCAGAGCACACTGGGAGGAGGCATTCTTTGCCTTAGGGAGCTTCAAACAGCAGATGATTCACAGTTGTAAGCAGAAATAGGGAAGTAAAATCCTGAACTACAGGTAGGGTTCAGCTGTGGTATTAGCCCATGGCCACTACCATGAAAGGAAACAAAGGAGCTGAATCATGACTTCCATTGTCATTTTAGCTTTTTAGCAAGAGTTTCTATAGGGACATCAGATGTCACTGTTCTGGTTCACTGCTGTTTTCTGGTTTTCTCGGGAAATGCACTTGATTTGAATGCTGAGCTAGAAAGATACCCTTTCTGCCCTCAGGCATCCATCGTGGCAGTTGGAGTCCAGGTTATGAAGCAAGAGTTGAACAATCTTCATGGTAGAAAGGCTTTAACAAGCTGTATATCTGCATGTCTGTCTTACAGAACTGTTCTTTGAATATGTAATATAAAGTAGAGGATATTTACTAATATGGAAATATTTCGGTAATATATAGAAATTGGACACAGTAAGAACTTAAAAAGGCTTTTGTTGAATGATTGGATGCATGAATGGAATGAATGATATGTGTGTTGGATGTGTGCTCATGTGGTCCTTTTGGCTTTCGGTTTCTTGAAGTTTTGAGCAGCCATTATTGAATGTTGGAAAGTAGAAGGTGGAAAATACATTACCAGTTTCTGTCCATATACTCACTTTGAGTATTCGAAAAATCCCAGTCATCTTACATGTCTTTTTCTCTGTTGTCCCAAGTACTGCCATTTTACACCACTCTGACAACTACATTGCTTTAAATCTAAACATGAACTCTGTATTTGTAGGTTAACATACTGGTTAGGGTAGCTTTAAGGAAGAACTGCTGTTACCGGTCACTTTATAGAGTGTGCCTCTCTGATCCTCCTAATGTCTTTATGAATCTTGAGGACTTTTACTTTCTTCAAACAGAGAAGGAAATGAGTTATTTCACTTTGGGAAATATTTTAAAGAATAAGAGAATGGATGGAGATATCTAGAAATACTTTCAGGGCACCTGGGTGGTTCAGTCCGCTAAGCTTCTGCCTTCAGGTCAGGATCTCATGGTCCTGACATCTGGGCTCCCTGCTCACTGCTCAGCGGGGAGTCTGTTTCTCCCTCTGCCTGTCCCCCTGCTCCTGTGCGTTCTTTCTCCCTCTCTCTCTTCTCTCTCAAATAAATAAAATCTTAAGAAACGATGACTTTGGGATTGTTTCTTAAGCCCTTGTTTTAAAACTCTTAAAATTAAGAAAAAAAATCAAAGGTATCTACTTTAAAGTTCAGAGTTTATTAAGAGCTCGAAATGCAGTGATCCATTTGACATTTTTCTTACCATTATATTATAGGCACAAAATGCACATTTCTATTAGGAAATCAAGGGTGAAAACACCACATATGGATAACTAAAGCAGTTTTCTTTTCCACACTCCACACCCCCTCTGACCCTACACAGCGGGGAGGTAGCAATATTGGTCACCCTAGTTAATCGCAGTTACTGTGTATATTTGAGAGTTTGGGAATGTAATACCAGGTAGCTCAAGGGGAATCTCATGTATAATTGATGGCTTAGCGTATTATGTGTATTAAGCAATACTCTAGCAAAGCTTCATATTCACTTCAAATCAGTGGAGAAAGTTAGCTACATTTCTCAACTAGGATCAGTCAAAACAAGTTTCTTCCTAGCCACACAGAGGAGTGCTTGTCTTACAGCACGGTCTTTTTGGCTCTTCATATACTAAACCTAGTTGAAAAAAGTCCAGAGGAGACCTTTTTTAGACTAAATTCGAGAATGTAGATACTAGAGTGTTCAAGTGTATTTAGTTGAGAATAATATTTATATTTGGGGGGTGCTTGTGCACGCAGTGGTGTGTGTCCAGAAGTCAATGAGTGCCTCCTTGCAGACACTTCTGTGCTACTTCCTTTTTAAAATATTACATAAATTATCGATATTCCATTCTTGCTTATTCTCTTTAGTACTGAATCCTGGATAGAGGGCAGGATTTTCCTATACTATCCACCCTAGTTTTTCCAGAGGATAAATAAGTGAGACGTGTAGGTTTTAGTTTTCTATTGCACGTAAAAGAAACACCTGAAGTCCTTAGACTTTACTGCTAGTGAAAGTTGTACATCTTTAATCTCTTTTAAATATACAGCCCTTCATGACAGGAATTAAAACATGAACACTTTGCACATGTTCAGAAGAAAATAAACTTTAATTCTAAATGGCCTTCTAGTGCTTACTGTAACAACAATCAGGAGAAATTTTAAAAATAAGTACTTCTAGGAAATATTTTCAGAATTTTTATGTAGTTGGCAGAGAAAAAGGGGTACAAAGAAAGCAGGTGGGGGTTGGATTGTGTTGTTGTGTTTGTTAGTATTAGTGGAAGATGTTGGGCCACAGTGCACCACTGATATCCAAGTAAAATTTAAGCTGCTTCTACCAGTTGTAGGGGTGCAGTTGGATGCCCATTACTTCTCTGCGGTAGAGACCCAGATGTACCCTAGACATTTAGTCAGCGACCACCTGGGCTTTTGTTTGAAATATGGAGACCCCTAAATCCTGTTTTGCATGTAATTGAAGTTAGAGGACATGTTAGGAAAAGCTGTTCTTGACTGACTAGAAAGCAAATAATTGTATTCTGTTTCTGATCTTCATTTATAGCACCAGCAACAAGTGGTGCAGGCTGTGGAACGGGCCAAGCAGGTGACCATGGCCGAACTGAACGCCATCATTGGGGTACGTGGCCTTTCCATTTTAGCTCTGATCTTAGTGTGTGTCATCCGCTTGCTTGCTCTCTCTCTTTAAATTTTGTTCCATCAAAAGGGCAAAAGGCAATAGGGGACCACAAAGTGAAATTCGGCCTTCTGTCTCATGGTCTCATGTGAAATTGGATGGCTACCTCCAAAGCTTTGGATCACATTCTCACCAATTCCAGTTGACAAGTTCCCAGAAATTCTCCCCTCAGGAGACCAGATAGTTATTTTTCATATTTCTTTCCTTTGCAATCAGCTCCTGTTGCTGACCTAGGCCTGGCGGGGGGTGGGGGGGGTGCGGGGAGATGGAGATTGCCCTAATGGTAAAATGACCTGATTTCTTTGGTCTTTCCACAAATACAGAGTACCTTCATACCGCTTTTGGTGAAATAAAATGTACATTTTTGTATCTCCCAGCTACTCTTCCTCCTCTGTGATGAGTGGTTCTCCAGGGCTAGTGTCCATTTGTAGTAGGAGTATACTAGATGAGAGGTATACCTTTTGGCAAAATCGGTGGCCCAGTTAGGATATTCTTCCTGGTGATGGTAGTATTAATGTTGCATGGAAATCCTGCTGGAACTCATAGGTTTGGGCAATCATTCCAACTCCCCTTAGATTTTTGTTCTCTCAGATGAAGGTAACAAGCAATAAAATACGGTGCTAAA
Organism: Martes martes; assembly: GCF_963455335.1. NCBI lineage: Eukaryota > Metazoa > Chordata > Mammalia > Carnivora > Mustelidae > Martes > Martes martes. The sequence continues at coordinate 19,813,413 of NC_137900.1, forward strand.
ACTTAAGGGATAATAAAGGTGAAAAATCTTAGCTGAAAAGAGCGCAATATTACATCTCTATTTATGCAGCTGGTACACGCAGTTCCTTAGATTATTGTAATGAAGACAATACAACTATACTTTTCTCTCTCTGCCCCCTCCCAAATACTTTCTTTTGTGTATAGATGATACACAAAAGTCTTTTCTCTTTTTTCTTCCCTCAGTGTATCAAACACACTTTGAAATGCTAATTATTCCATTTACTTTCATTAAAATTCAAATTGCTGAGTGAAGATGCGGATAAGGGTCGCCTGATAATCAATCTGAAGTGAAGATATTGCTTCAATTATGCCTCTGTCTTTTAACAAGGAAATCACAACTCTGGGATGACTGGCGGTGGTGGTGGAGCCGTAGTCTGATTGTGGCTTGTTTTTTAATGGGCTCTTTTGAGCTCTGTTTTGTGGCCCTCTGACCACAAGAAAATACTGGTAGTAAATTGGAAGACATCAGAAATAGGAAGGGGCAACCTTTATTTCCTCAGAAGTGCGCCCTTGCAAAGAAGGCGGCATCAGAACCAGCCGTGTAGACTCATCTGTCGTACACTTCTACGCTCTAGGGATGAGGGAGAGATGAGAGGTGAATACATTTCACAAGCAGTTTTTATTTCATAAAACTCCAGAAAATAGCAGCAGGTTACATTTTTTTTTAAGTGGAGAAAGCTGTAATTTTAGAGTTAGCTCTGTGTGTCTATTCCAGCCGTGTTTGCTTGAAGCACTTGTGTTCGCGTTGGGATGTATTTTGGTTACCAGACCTCCCAAGGTCACCAGGGATAGAACCAGCATTTCTCACCCACCACACCACTGTCTGCTGTTGAAGGAGAGAATGTGTGCAGGAGGGCTGATAGGGGAGCGTGCTGGGTCATTTCTGGTTTATTAGTGTTCACTGTTTGTGTGAACTGCGAAAACACAAGTATTCATCCTACCTTAGGACTGGTTGGCAGCCGGTTCGCCGGGAAACAGAGGCTGTTTTGTTTCTTTTCCCAGTCTTATTAGTTACTGTCTGCACAGTGGAGAGATTAATCTGAATCAAAACCCCATTGTTCTATGTTGACTATTCCTTCAAAATAGGAGGGAAGATCTAAAACTCAGAACAGGTTCCCTTCCATTCACACATCAAGTATCTTTTCAGTGCTGGTTCATGTATCTATTTGATTCTACATACCTTGTTTTGGATGGGATGGCAGATTGCCTTTTCTCAGGGAAAGGATCATGTATGAGACTGTTGTCAGGTTACTGACATATTGTGTGTATATGGATTTAATTATTAAAATCTAGCAAGTTTAATTTTGTGACCTAAACAACTTAGTTGAAGAACTCATTCGGTAGAGCCACATACTATCAAAGCAGTGCTGTTGGGGATCTGGTGGGGGTTCCAGGTTATTGGGGTCTGAGCAGGAAATGGAGTCACTGTCACACACTCTTACTATTCTGAAAAACAGATTGCAGAGATAGAAAAACAAACTCAGCAGTTTTAGGGAGTCACAAACCAAATGAAAAAACTCCAACTCACTTGATACATCCCTACTCCTGCTTTTCTCTGTGGTGTGTGGTCTTTGTCTCTTTCAGCCCCGGTGATGCCTTCTGTCCAGTAGTTTTCAGTTATCACATGGTGGAATTTTCAGTGCATGCCCGCTCTTCTGTGTCCCCTTGAGCATGGCTGTGTTGTGAGGTGGTGCCATTTTGACTTGCTATGGAAAGTGATGAGGGACCAATTTTAGATTTTTTTTTTGTACTTGGTTTTGGAATTGGAGCCGGCCATGATTTTTTTCCACTGAGGGAATGAAAGTTTTCCTCCCAAGAGGCAAAGACCCATCTAAAGCCCCTGCAAACAGACCTTCATTTGTTTATCACTACATATGTATCTGTTTTATATGTATGCACACCGTGCAGACAAGCGCAAATGTTCCCAGATTTAATGAAATCTGATGAAGCACCTTTTTAACTCTGCAATATTATTCTACCTTCATTGGTAAATGAGCCAAACCAGTGATCCATGCAGTTTAAATGCAAAATGCTGAAGTGAGCCCGAAACCTGGAGAGGCGGCTTGTTCTCTTGACAATACGCTAGTTGTGTTTAATGGAATGAAACACAGTTATAATGATTTCTTTCACAGGTCATGTTCAGTTTAAAACTGTTGATAGATTGAAATAAGTTAAATATCATTTATCTTTTATTTATAAGGAGAAAACCCAGGAAAATTCCCGTGTTGTATTTTACAGTCAATATTTTGTGTGTTGTTTTGAGTTGGCCGTATCTCACATTTCCTTGAAGCTTTCCTGGAGTTCCCCCAAATGGGCTGAGGGAATGTTATGTATCTAGTTTGATCTTGTCATGTGTCCTACTAGCCACTGTGTTTTTAAATTAGAATCTCTGCGAGATCACACTGTTGGAACAGCACACAAATTGTAGTTTTAAATCAGTAATATGATCTAATTAGAAATGATGTTTTCATTTCCTATATTATTAAATTGAGTCATCTGACTATCTTAAAATGCTTTTTAAATCCATTACACTATATAATCAGCACATGCTGTGTGAATGTGGTTATGCTTAATAAAGGAGACTGGCTTGGAACCTCATAAGAATTTCACTAAAGAAGCCACCATTAGGGGAAAAAAAAAGTTTTGTTAGTATGAACATTGGAAAAGAAAATGTTCGGCTTTTAAAAATAGAAAGTGGGGTTCCTTTGGATTTCCCTCCACGCTCTTTTTTAACCTAACTCTTTGAGGGGGGAAAATGGTAGAAATATGCATTAAAAAAAAAAAAAAAAGAAAACCCTTAAAAAAAATTCCTTAAGAACAGGTATGCCATGGTGTTTGCAGGAAAATGCAGTTTAGCACAAGAAATGCTGAACCTCAATTTTTAGCAGTGACATTTTAATGATAGGAAGCCTGCAAAATTATTTGCCATCAATTGTGAAGGCAATAACAAGCCTTGGTGGTTTTTCACACTCTCTGTGTTAAGTGCTTTCAGAATGACAGCGTAAACTGTGTTAGAGAACTCCAAGGAAGTAAAACTGATTAAAATGTTCATGCTTGAATGGTGCTGATGGAATAGTTCATTTGGACTTTCTCTACCTCCTGCAGCTCAAGCTGAAATATTAAAATTCAGTGGATTTAAATCTCTCTCCTCTCAGCTCAGGAAAAAAACATTACATTTTAATAGGTTTTAAACCCATAATTCATTGGTTTGGAGCAGCACTATTAAATCTATTTAAATATTACTTGTATTACTAAGGAAATGATTTAAATGACTTTGCCTTTACTATCCTATGTGTTTGAGTTAGTTTAAAAAAAGGAAGACAATACCTTGGGGGGTTTTTTTCTTCCTCTTAGCATTTTGTTTTATTGTCCTTGTCATATGATTGGGCCTTAAATTATACACACACACAGAAACACACACACATAGACACACACATATTCCAGATTGCATTTTGGCTGAGGGTCTTGCGGTATGACAGTTTGAAAATGTACATCCCTCTTTTTTCCATGATAGATTTCAAAACTGCCATTTTAAGTTCCAGAGGCATGTAGATACGCCATTGTGGTAGTTTTTCTTGTTGTCTTTGTAAACTAATCGGTCATTAGGCAAAAAACTGGAAGATACAAATATGTAGGTATTTATTAAAATATGTGTGTGTTCCTGCCTGTCCTGTCACAGCTTCCAGCAACAGAAAATTTGACATACAATTAAAAATACTTCATTTTTCTCAACAGAAGCAGAAAGATATTAAGTATCCAAGAGCCACATTTTCATCCCACCTCTGTATTTGCTAATAAAGGGCTTGCTAGAGCTATTGTTAATTTTGCCGTAGTTGTGCTCTTGTCCTCTTTTGGGCACAGATGTCCCGTCCCCCCACCCCATGCTGAGGGAGTGGTGTCCCTCCTGGGCTACCGCATTCCTGCAATTCCCTCATTCCCCTTGTCTGCCTTTCTCTCTGGCCCTGGCCAGTACAACTGCAGTGTTTCCCCAGGCCTGGCAACACCTGTCCTCAGCCACACGGTGAAGCTCTTGCATTTCCAGGTGTTCTTGGTGGGGAATCAGCCTTCACTTACCCCTGAGCAGTATGAAAGGGTCAGGTATATACACCGACCCCCATGGGGTAATCTGGACACACAGGCAAACATCCGGGGGAATGATCGCCACCCCACCCCACCCCCGCCCCGCTTCTGCCCCATTGGTGGGTGGGCAGTTTTGAGATGCTTTCTTCATTGCTCCACAAAGGGTCCCAACAGGACGGAGTTCCAGCTAGTGGCCCATGGTAGTCATTGACTCAGGGTTACATACCTTGTTCTCAATTTCCATTCTTCCCTGATTCACTGTCCCTAGGTCTCACTCCTGTCCTGGAATCATTTTTTAACATTACGTGCAGCCGAAGCCCTGTCTCTCTACTTTTGGACGAACTAGGAAACTCAGGATTTTACTTCATCAGCCCCAAGCCCTTCAGGGGCTTTCTGATATAGGTAGGCAGCTGTACTCAGGTGCTGGGATCGTGGTGTGTTTTCGGACATGAGTTCTGCACGTAAAACATAATTTCTTTAACAGCTTAGCTTTCAGATTCTTTTTTAAATAGTTTTCCATAAATTTGTAGACAAGCTTCCCTTTCTTTTTCTTCTCCCAGCTGATATATAATATGGAATAAACTTAAAAACAAGCTGTGAAATAGATTTGGGTTTCATCAGGCATCGTTAACTCCACCTTTGTGACTGTCTTTACCAGACAGTGTGCCTGGAGTTGAAAGGCTTTATGAGACATGCTGGCCCCTGGCTCCACTGGCTGGCCCCTGGCTGCACGCGGCTTGCGGGGATAAAGGCTGGGGGAGGGGGGCTGCTCTTCTGCAGTTGGCAGGGCTCTGCTCACCTGCTCTCACAGGGACGATCAACTCGTGCATGCACGGGAGCCAACGCAGTCTTCATCATAAGTCTACACATTCCTCTATATGTTGATATGCCTGCCCCTCACTCTTTTTGTTTTGTTTTTAACAGATTCATTTATTGTGGATCAGGGGGCTACATTATTGATTGATGCAGTCATAATCTAATCTTTGTGCTACAATTTGATGAGGCTCTAAGAGGCAGTAATTTCCCTTCTCTCATAACGAAGACTCTCATATATTCAAGTAATTCTTTTTAGCTCTGTCTCCACTTTAGGACTCCCTAAGAAACCTGGGTAAAGAACAGGATTTCTAATTTGTATTTATGGTATATACTCTGTCAGGTTCTGTTACATAGCTTTCTTAGAAGAAATTTCTAGAAGCTAGTCCATTTTCCTTCCTTCCTCCCTCCCTCCCTCCTTTCCTTCCTTCCTTCCTCTTTTCCTCTCTCTTTCTCTTTTCCCCTTTTTCTCTTCCTCCCTCCCTCTCTTCTTCCCTTCATGTTGCCAACCTGAAGTGCTACTCTTTTTCTTTCTGTTGAGGAAGGAACCCTTCTTTCTCTCCTTCTGTCTAATACGTGTATTTCCATAGCTCAAGGTAGAACTCAGCACAAAGTGTGATAAGAGTTTCAGAACGTGTCTTGGTGGGTGCATCTGACTTAGTGAAAGGCCCGTGGGCTTTGCGTTTCCACTACTAAGGAGATGTGAAGTTTCCCAGATCTGTGATCTGCCCTTCGTTCACACTAGAGCACAGCAGGCCGAGCCTGTGTAGGGGTCCAGGGGTCTGGGTGTAAGAGTTAACACAGAAAAACAGGTTTCACTCAGGGCAGCTTGTGAGCTTGCACTTTGTTATCCCTTTGATTGGTTAGTGGCTTGTTTTTTCTTTTTTGCATCCCTTTTTCTGACTCTCTTATTGTCCCTACAAGCAGCAGCAGCGCCCATGTAGCTAGACCCTCTGCTTTGTGCCCTTCGAAGCTGGGAGGAAGGGAATGGGCAGGCTCGCCAGAACAACAGCTCAGGGGTTTAAGGACTTAGGCTAAAAGGATTGTTGGTGTGTGTTCTCCTCAGAGCTCCCTAGGAAATTAGTTTGGGAATCTTTGATCTAAAAATGCATTTATGATCTTAGGTGTTTTCCTAAGGTCCTTTGTGAAAAGGTTAGAACCTTTTATCGAATGGTTAAAAATGATGATTATATCTACCCCTTCATTCATGCAGCAAATATTTGAATACCTTCACCAAGTCATATCAAAGGGGCACATTTTACGTTCTCTTTGAATGATATTTTTAAACCTCTTCTAAAGTGTATTCTGAAATGATCCTCAAATTACATTTGAATCATCTTTAAGGTTTTGGTAGTTGTAAGCTTCCTGGTTTTGCATTTTACTACACATAATCAACTTTCAATTTACACATTTTAATTTCAGTAAAACTTTAGTCTCCAAGGACAACAGAACAAAGAGAGACAGAAAACATAATAAAAATGAGGCATACATTTATGGATTTATATTTTTTATACTTGGTTTTAGGAGTTAGCAAGACATTCGTTATTGATATTCTGTATACTTCAAAAAGACTTAGCGAGGTATAATTTATATAAAGTGAAGTTGACCCTTTCTAGCATAGAGTACTATGAGTTTTGACAGCTGAATACAGTCATGTAAACTACCACCACTATGGAGATAGAGAATATTTCTCTCTTGTCCTCCTCCCTAAATTCCCTTGTTCTGCATCATCAGTTTTTATCCCTACCCCAGCCCCTGGCACCTGCCCATGATGTTTTTTCTCCCAAAGTGAGCCTTTTGAAATGTCCTATAAATGGAATTAAACACTAATACAGCCTTTTGAGTTTTCATCCTCATTTAGAGTAATGCATTTGAGCTTTGTCTGTGCTTACCTGTATTCCTGGTTCCTTTGTATGGCTGAACGATATTCTGTTGTAGGGTAGACTAGTGTGTTTACTCATTGAAGGACAGTTGGGTTAGCTGTGGCTTTTTGTGATTGTGAACAAAGTCCTAGTAAATATTAACATACAGATTTGTGTAAGTTTTTGTAAATGAATATAAGATTTCCTCTCTTCTGGGTGATTATCTGGAAGTGGGATTGCCGAGTTACATGGTTAGTGTATTTTGAAAGTCACTGACCTCCTATTTTCCAGAGTGACCGTATAGTTTTGTACTCTCACTAGTACGCTCTGTGAGACAACCTTTACTCCACGTCTTCAGCAGCAAGAGGAGTTGTAGGCTTTTCGAGTCAGTAGCCATTTTCGATAGGTCGGTGGTAGTACCCGTGCGTTTATGCATTTCTGTAACAGCTAATGACTTGTTGATGTCTGTCTTCTTTGGGAAGTTTCTGCTCATACCTTTGCCTCCCTTTTTCCTTGAGTCAGTTATTTATTGTGAAGTTCTGAGAGTTAAAAAAAAAAAAATACTGGATGTAAGTCCTTTGTATGTTTTGCAAATATTTTCTCCCAATCAGTAATCATTCTTTAATCTTTTTTTAATAGTATCTTTTGAAGAGCAGAAATTTTTAACACGGAGGAAGTCGGATATATGAATTTTTTCTTCATGAGCCTTAACTTTTGGTGGTGTCTCTCAGTAATCTTTGTCTCACCCAAGACCACAAAGAAGTTCTCCTAGCTTTTCTTCTAGAAGAAGTATGTTTAGGCCTGTGGATCCAGTTTGAGTTTACTTTGTTTGTGGTATGAGATGTAGATCTAGTTTCTTTCTTTCTCTCTTTCTTTCTTTAGGTGGACCTTTGATTTGATGGTTGCAGCACATTTGTTAAAGTAACTCTTTTCTCCTTTGAATTGCCTTTGCACCATTGTTGAAGATCTAATGGCTGTATGTATGTGGGTTCTCTTCCAGACCCTCTTCTGCTCCATTAAACTGGGTGTCTGTTCTTTTGCCAGTGACACACTGTCTTGATACCTGTAGCTTTCATTATCGATATTCCCCATTCCATTTTGTGCGTATTTTTGCTGTTCTTGCTTTCTCTCTTTCCAGTACCCCTCGGAACTTGGGTCTTCATTGTCCATGTCCTAGAGACTGGCTGATGGAAGAAGGGAAGGAAATGCAAGCTCAATAAAAAACTTTCTCTCCTATCAAAACTGGTCTCTATTCTGCCTCCAGACTGTATATCAAAGGTGACTCCACTTCCTGTCTCCCTCCTCTGGTCTCCAGCCTCCTCCTCATAGGGCTTCTTGTTTTACACATTTGTCTCTCTCTTCTTTATCCTACCTGATCTTCTGAAATACAGCTTGGGTCCTATTGCTCCCCTGCTTAAAACTTGTCTCTGAGGGCGGCCAGTTTTGCTTAGAATGAAACCTAAATATCTTCCTGTGGCCTACAGATTTCTTCATGAGCTGAATCTTTGCCCACCTCTCTGATGTTGTATACCACTCATTCTCTTCCTTTGACTGTATTTCACCCACATTCCCACACTGGCCTCTGTCTTCTCTCCCTGGGTCACCCCAGGCTGCTTCTTGACTGAGAGTTTGTGCATCAGTGCTTTTGAAGGCTCACCCTCCATGTCCGGACGCGGTCCTCCTAGTGCTCGTTTAAGTCCCAGCTCATGTCTCTCCAGAGAAAGGACTTCCCTGATCAGCAGGCTTTCGTAGCTCATTTACCCAGTTCCTTCTCTGCCGTATTAGCCTGTTCTGTTTTTCTCGTAGCATTTACCATTTATTTGTTCATGAAGGCATCACGCTGCCCTCACTAGCAAGTGAGATCTTGTTGACTTCCTGCTGTGGTGCCTAGAACAATGTGTAGCTCATCACATTCAATTAATACTTGTACAGTAAAGATTCAGTAACTATTTGTTCAATAAACATGCAGTAAGGGGCGCCTTGGTGGCTCAGTCGTTAGGCGTCTGCCTTCGGCTCAGGTCATGATCCTGGGGTCGAGCCCCACATTAGGTTCCTTGCTCCACAGGAGGCCTGCTTCTTCCTCTGCCACTTCCCCACCTTGTGTTCCCTCTCTCACTGTGTCTCTCTCTGTCAGATAGATAAATAAAATCTTAAAAAAAAAAATTTAAGGGGCGTCTGGGTGGCTCAGTGGGTTAAAGCCTCTGCCTTCGGCTCAGGTCATGATCTCAGGGTCCTGGGATTGAGCCCCGCATCGGGCTCTCTGGTTGGCGGGGAGCCTGCTTCCCTCCTCTCTCTCTGCCTGCCTCTCTGCCTACTTGTGATCTCTCTCTCTCTGTCAAATAAATAAAATCTTAAAAATTTTTTTTTTAAAAATACAGTAATTTATTATGTTTAATAAATATTTGTTAAATGAATAAATACTCTATTTTGAGCTATTTTTGCATCATCCCCCCCAAATGTGCATACAGTTTTGAGAGGAAGTTTGGACTGGTAGAAAATCCACAATCCTGAGTGTCACAGTATGATCTTAGGAGTTTCATTTAACAGTTTTCTCACCTGTAGGCTGCATGGCTGGAGCAGATAGCCACTAAAGTATTCTCACTTTTCTAACATTGTATGCACTGTATGGTTTCTAAGCCTCTTAATTTTGGTAACTGTAGGGTTTTTTATTTTAAAACTAGAGGGCCTTTTGTGTCACAGTTATTTCTCTTGATTTACATCCCTAGGCTTAGATGCTTTTCCCTCAACAGGTAAGTAAAAATAGCAAATGTTTATGATTTGTTTTGTGTCAGTACTGCTTTTAATCTTCACATCAACCCTGTGGTGGAAGATAGTATTACTCTCCCAACTTTAGAAAAATTGAAACCAAGGCTCTGAAGGGGTAAGTAGTTTTCTAAAGGCCACGCAGGGAGGAAGTGGCAGAACGGGGTTCACACTTACACCAACCAACTTCAGAGCTCACACATTTAACCATTCTGTTACACTTGTCCTTATTTGTTCCTTTGACTCTGTGTTCTTCTTTCTTTTATACTAGGATCAATAGTCTCTTTATCCCAAGACCCACTGTAGGATTGTCCAGTGTTTAGTGTGCAGAGCTGAGTGAGGGAAATGGAAATTGGGCGAGCCTGATGCACATACTAATTGGTTAGCCTGAGTTGTCTGAAGCGATTCGTTGCATAGATCATCTGGCTACTTCTGACTCATTCTGTGTTTCTCCCTGTGTGTTCTAACTTTCTCTCATACGTAAGAATCACAAGTTTTTATGAACACCACTTTTAAACCGAGGTCCTTGGTATTTTAAGTCTAGGCCCTTGGATCTTCTTGGATTTCATGCTTGGGTATGAGGCTGTCTATTGTTGACAAAATTATGGGTGGGTGAAAGAAATATGTACATTTTCGAGAGAAGAAATTTTGGACTTAGTTTCACAAAAGGTCCCATGACACAAAAATGTTTGAGCCTGCGTTTTATGGCAGTAGAACTGTGCCGGGTCTTGATGGGAAATAGTAAACTTCCTGGTGGGATGTGTGCAGCTAGAAAGCAGTTGTCTGTCGCATTAAAAGGAGACATTGCTAGACAGTTGTTCAGAAATCTGGAGATCAGGAGTTTATACTGAATTTGTTTCTAAATATTGCCCAGGGGATGGGGAAGTTCCTTGAGCTGTTGATGGTTTAAAAATAAAAAAACAGGGGCACCTGGGTGGCTCAGTGGGTTAAGCCTCTGCCTTCGGCTCAGGTCATGATCGCAGGGTCCTGGGATCGAGCCCCGCATCTGGCTCTCTGCTCAGCAGGGAGCCTGCTTCCTCCCCCCTCCCTCTCTGTGCCTGCCTCTCTGCCTACTTGTGACCTCTGTCTGTCAAATAAATGAATAAAATCTTAAAAAAAAAATTAAGAAACGAACAAACAAAACAACCCAAAGCTATACTTGGTTCATATCATCATAGGTACTATGGAACATAAGTCAGTCATTTAAACATTTAAGCTTAACTGACAGTTCATGATAATGGCTGGTCAGGATATTGTTTATATTAAGAGGAATTAACTGGAGCCAGAAGCTGCCTTCATATAGTTGTATTAAAAACAATACAGACAAGTCAGTATTCCTTCAGAAACTTTATTAGTTTCCTGTTTATACCAGCACGCTTTAAAGTTCTGGAACACAATGGCATCTAAAAACTGGTCCCTGCCTCTTTGGTGCTCATGATCTCATGGGGAGAGGTAGATCCAAAGATGGATAAATCATGTTAATATTAAATCATGAATCAAGCACCGGGGTAGCGGTTACCCAGTGAAAGCAGATGTGTGAGGGTAAGTGAATTATAGGCAGCAGTGGCTGAAGAAGGGAATGTTGGTAGAGGAGGACCCTAGAGGGCCATTGGCCAGTCAAAGGCACATAAATAGGAATCTGTGGGGATTGCCAGTGTATTTGGGGGAGTCCTACTTGAAATTATTTCATGGTCTTATGATAAACTGTTTACTTTTTTCCTGCTTCTATTTCTCCATCTGGAGAAAGTCTTGTCCATTCTGCTTGTGAACAGCAGCTGCTTGGTGGGGTACCATAATAAGCACACTGCAGTAGTCGCACGGACCCAGTAAGCGATAGTTAACGCTAAGCCCTACACATAAACCTTGCAAGGAAGACTCAGAGGGGTATATTCACAAACCCTCTTTAAGGCAGCTCCACAGCTGTTCTGTCCCTTGTGATTTTCATACATTATTTTCCCTTGGTAGATTTATAAAAAGGGGGAGAGTTTATCCAGACACCCAGATTATCATCTCCATGGGGCCAGTGCCACCGTGGCTCTGAAGCAAACTGGCAGTCATGTATTTCCCCCCCTGGGTAGTTCTGGGTTGACTAGGAGCAATTTGTAGAACGATCTCTGCACGAATGAGTATCTGGGAGAAGGAACTGTTATAAGGGGAAGTTTAAGCTGCTGCCTACTTGGATTAAAAGCTCAGAGATGGTTTGGGGTCTCTTTCAGCTAAGAGGTTCAGACTGGCCTGTGAGCAAAGATAGATGTCCAGGCAAGTTTTGTTGGTTGTTTCTTGCAAGCTGAGCCTGCCCCTCCTGCTGAGGAGGCTAACCCATCCAGGTGCTCTGTCCAGGCTTCTTTGCAGCTGGGCTGTGAGCCAGTGACCCTATCCAAGTCCCATGAGATACAAGGAGATACCTTTTTCTCCTTAACAGAAAAACCCAGAAAAAGAAAATTGCCCTCTTTCTGCATATGAACCTGGTTGTGTGAGGATGAGTTAATGCTTGGAGCCATCTTGGTATGGAAATGGGACATGAGAGAGACCATGAGAGCCAGAGAGATGTTGACACAAAACCTTGATATGGCCAGGTCATCCGACTAATCCTGGACTTGTTAAGTGAGAACTAAAAATCTCTGTTACTTAGGCCACTTTGATTTGGGTATTCTATAGCGTACGGAGGAACTGTCTTCCAACGGGTATTTTGTAATACCATGGTGACTCCATATATACATCAAAATTGGAAACAATCTAAACCTGAACCAAACAATTCACAAAAGTGGACTCTCCCATATCTATACAGTGGCATACACTGTGCAGCCGTTATCAGTGATGCAGTCAAAGCATTACTCAGGGATATGGGAGGAAGTTTGATATGCGCTAAAGAAGAAAGGAAGAACTTTAAACTGAAGACAGCATCATGTTACTTGTGTTTTAAAATGCTTATGTATGATTGAAAAATACAAGATGGACTTGATCATTACATTAGTTGTTTTTTTGGCTGGTAGGATTTTGCATGACTTAATTTCTTTATATACTGCTTGTTCCTTACACACATGATTTCTGATCTAAAGAAGTTATAACTTCTGTGAACTAAAAGTGCTCTATAAAAATAAGGTTATTTAGAAAAATTACAAAGCAAAATTTGTATTTATAGGCCCATTCCTCCTCACGTCTGCCCCGTCTGAGTAAATAGTGCAATCATCTACCCAGTGACTGGGGGCCTGGTGTTAACAAAGTATCCTGGATTCCTTCAGTTATTCTCATGCCCTTCTCCTTCCATAACCGTGTCTTTTCATGCTGCCTCAACTTACCTTCAGTCCTTCTACTCTTTATGACTTGTATTGCCACAGCCCTAATTCAAGTCATGGTGCGTTTTTGATTTGAGCCCATATTACCTCCCGTCTGGTCTCGATCTCTCTTCTTTCATCTGGGGCACTCTGCCAGTCTCACATAAGCATTCTGTATTTTAAACATTTTAAAATTATTTAATACTCTAGCTTGCAATACTGATTAGTTTTTATTTAAACCAATGGAATAAATACTCAAAAATAGATCCATTCATATACATCAGAGGGGCATGTAGCTCAATGGGGGGGAAAGATGGCCACTAATAAGTACTACTGAGGGGATAGTTGGTTTTTTTTTTTTAATTTTTGTTTATTTATTTGACAAACAGAGATCACAAGTAGGCAGAGAGGCAGGCAGAGAGAGAGGAAGGGAAGCAGGCTCCCCGCTGAGCAGAGAGCCCGATGCGGGGCTCCATCCCAAGACCCTGAGATCATGACCTGAGCCGAAGGCAGAGGCTTTAACCCACTGAGCCACCCAGGTGCCCCGATAGTTGGTTATTCTTGCCGAAGAAAGGAAATTGGGTCCACCTATCTCCTCATTTGCAGAAGTCAATCCAAAAAGCACACGAAAGACAGAACCTTAAAACTTTCAGGGAAAAAAAAAAAGAATCTTTATCTTGGGGTAGAGAAGTATTTTTTAATTGGTCACAGCTGAAACCATAAGAAAAAAGACTGACGTTATTACCTAGTTAAAATTACGAACACCCGTTCACCTAAAGGTGAAGTAGAGAAAGTGGAAAGACAGGCCCCAGAAACAGAAAATACTGGCAACACATACAACCAGCAAATGATTGCAATCCAGCTTCTGTCCATTATGGACAAACTAGAAGTTTAATTTGAAAGACAAAACTAGAAAAACTCACCACGGCCTAAAGCTCTCCTTATTCTTACATGAAAGTCTAAATTCCTTTCTGTCCCTAACCTGATTCCCATATTTCTCTTCTCCCATACTTTTCTCTTGCTCCCTGGGCTCCCACCAGACATTCTTTTGCTTCGTTGGTCATCTCAGGGCCTTTCTGGTTCTGGGCCTTTGCGTACCTGTTTCTCTCTTGCCTGATTCCTTTCTCCCAGCACTCTGCAAGGTGCTCTTCTTCTTCTTAACTTTCATGTCTTAGTTTAGAAATCACTTCCCTAGAGGGGCAGTCTCTTGATTCTTATGAAGGATTGCTTACCTCTTAGGGTCAGACCTCCCTAGTTAAGAAAGGCCCCCATGAGGCAGCGAGTGCCATCACTGGACTGGATGGTGGGGGCTCGTGCTTCATTCTTGATACTGATAAAATCTGCTGACTCACATGTGTGTGGGTGTTGGACTATAAGATTCTAAAGCCTGTTCCTGCGGGGTGGGAGGATTCCCACCCCACCAGGCAATTCTCTAACACCAGTTGGGTGGCCCGTAATTCAGCTAAATTCTGATACTATCTATCTGAAGATAGCATCCTGGCTTAGCCCTGCAAGACAGCTTCCCGCCACCACCATCCCCTCCTCTTCAGAAGCCAGTTGCAAGTCCAAGTTGTCACCTTCCAGTTCCCGTTCCCTTCTTGGGTTCCAAGGTCACCGTCCAGTCACCTTCCAGCTTCCAGTTCCCTTCTTGGGTTCCATTAATTTGCTACAGCAGCTCACAGAACTCAGAGAAACATTTTAGTTACAAGATTAGCCATGTATTGTAAAAGGATATAACTCAGGAACCAGAAGATAGAATAATACGATTTAAACAAAATATGGGGAAAGGGTGTGGAGTTTCCTGCGCTCTCCTAGTGCACATTTTCTCTAGCTCTCCCCAGGTGTTGGTCAGCCGGGAGGCTTTCCCAACCCTGTTCTTTTGAGTTTTTCATGGAGGCTTGGCATGATTGATTAAATCATCCGTCAGTGGTGAGGGGACTCAGTCTCTAGCACACTCCTCTGCCCTGAGGTCAGAGAGTGGGGCTGAAGTTCTAACCCTCTAATCACATGGTTCTCTTAGCAACCCGCCCCTCAGAGTCACCTGATTAACATAACAAAAAACACCTTTGCTGCTCTCCTTGCTTGGGAAATCTCAAGGGTTCTTTGTGCCAGAAATAGTGGACTAAATGTATAATTCTTACTATAAATCACAACATCACAATCTGGTTCAGTGTTTTTCAATTGTGAGTCAGACTCATGAGTGTGCAATGAAGTCAGTTTAGTGAGCCATCGTCAGAATTTTTTATTAAGAAGTAGAAGAGGATAGAAAATATTACAGGAAGCTACACATACTATTTGATATTGCTAATATTTTGTTTTGTTTACATGTGTATTCTCTGCAGATACGTGCATGTCCACACATGTACAGCACACACATGAGTTTTGGTCAAAATGTTGGAAAGCAGCTCATCTCGGTGTCATCGGAAATTCATTCTACTTTTGAAGGTTAATTGCAGGATTACTGAAGAACGTAAAGTAGATAGGCTTTTTAAACACAGCTTGGCTTGGGGCACCTGGGTGGCTCAGTGGGTTAAAGCCTCTGCCTTCAGCTCAGGTCATGGTCCCAGGGTTCTGGGATCGAGCCCTTCGTCGGGCTCTCTGCTCAGCGGGGAGCCTGCTTCCCTTCCTCTCTCTCTGCCTGCCTCTCTGCCTACTTGTGATCTCTGTCTGTCAAATAAATAAAAATTAAAAAACAAAACACATCATTTAAACACAGCTTGACTTTTTCAAAGCACTCTGAAATAACTAAAGAACACTTTCCTGAGCAAGATCCTCTCACTTGGTGACTTTAACAACTAAAACCCAAAATAGAAACATTGGTTTCAGCAAGATATATGTTAAAAAGCTCTTAAATTTTTTTTTAAAGCTTAAATAAATTTCCAGGAAATTTTATTTCTGTTATTAGTTTGCTTAGAACTACCTTTTCTAGTAAACTTTGGACCACTTCAGAAAAAAAATTCTAGCAGGATCTCTGATGGGAAAGTTAACATAATGTTAATTCAGATTTGGAAGATTTTTTCCCCCTCCTCTTCTTGCCATTATCAGTTTGTGAGTTAAACTGCAAATTAAGACAATAGAATTCTTGGCAGAGGAGTCACAGGATTGCTTACTTTGCTTGTTACGTGTTTTCCTCGTAAAGACCAGTGCAGGGAGCTTGAAGAGCACAGAGACCTGTGGTGTTAGTATGAGAAACCTCCTTGCAGTGATAATCTTTGGGTTGTTCTAAATGTAGGTCCTGCCCCTGTAGTAAATCTCCTTCATGTTTTAAGTCGTTAGAGTGAGTTACAGATAAATTTCGGTTGAAAAATTCCTTGTTTTGTTCTTTTTATTCTTGCTTCTTTCCATATATTCACTTATTGGCTTTTGCTAGATGTTTTTGTTAAAAGCAAGAACTCTTGGGGCACGTGGGTTGCTCAGTCGGTTTTAAGCTTCTGTCTTTGGCTTGGGTGGGCTCAGGCTCTCCACTCAGTGGGGAGTCTAGTCCCTTTCTCCCTCTGTGCCTCTTCCCACTTGTGTGTTCATTCTCTCTCCCTCTCAAATAAATAAAAAAGGAAAAAAAAAAAAAAAAAAAGCAAGACCTCCCAATCTTTTGTCCAGAAGGGCACATCTATTTTTCCCATCCCAACAACTACAGAGAAGTAGAAAGAATAGTAAAATCAAGACTGTTGTACTCATCACCTAGACTAAACCAGTTAACATTCTATCTTTTGTGTATGTACTGAACTGTTTGAACGGAGGAAGCCATCGTGATGATGGTTCACCTTGTGATACATCGCCATGCATCTTCTATAAACAAGGGTGTTTTCCTCTATAACGATGATACAGTTAACACATCCATATACAGTGTATTTTTTGTGTTCCCAGTTCTCCAGTCCGCAAAATGTCTGTGGTAGCACTTTCTCTTCCCAACAGTCCAAACCCCCGCACCCCCAATCTGTGACTCATACTCACAAATGTCTTTGTTCCTTGGTCTCTGCAGTCTTCTCTGAGGTAGAATAGTTCCCAAACCATTTACTTTACGACTTGGGCATTTTAGAAGACTCTGGACCAGTCTTGTGGCATGTCTCAGAACCATGATTTGTCTGATTGTTTCCTCATGTTTGGATTCAGGTTAAGTATTTTTAGTAAAAATACTACCTGGGTGCTGGTGTATTTATAGTTGTATCACCTTATTGGTGAAGCTTGAAGCTTGGTAATCTGTGGGTTGATGTTTGACAGTGAATCATTTGACCCCCAACAACTTCTTACCCATTGGTTTTAGCCTTGGTTGATGTTATTAATACAGTTGGGGTGGTGAAGTGGTAGATTTTAAATTCTTTTCCCTTTTAAATTAATTTTCTGTAAAGAAGAACTCC
Source organism: Martes martes (assembly GCF_963455335.1). Classification (NCBI taxonomy): domain Eukaryota; kingdom Metazoa; phylum Chordata; class Mammalia; order Carnivora; family Mustelidae; genus Martes; species Martes martes. Next base: position 19,830,581 of record NC_137900.1, read on the forward strand.
CCCTGCCCCCTCATCCTCCTATGTGCGTGTGCGTGTGCGTGTGTGTGTGTGTGTGTACAGACTTCTGGATACCTTTTCCGGTGATAGCAGTCACCATGTATTGTTTATTTTTTGCCAAACTCTATGCTAAGGATTTTACATAAACAATCTCAGAATTCTCCCAGCACCCTCAGGGGATAGATTTTAAAACTGTTCCCACTTTGTACATGAAGACACTGAGGCCCAGAAATGTTAAGTGAGTGGCTCTTCCTTACATAGATGGTGATGATCCCAGCTTGGTGGCTCTGATGGCCTCTTCATTATCCTGCATCACTGACTGCCTTTCAGGATCTCTTTTCTCAGATTCAGCCCAGCCCCCACAGACCATGTCCTTACCAAAGGGCATCTTCACAGTTCAGAGTGTAGATACCAGCCCAGTCCTCGGCCCTTCCATGGGCTTGCTACTCCATTTCAGAGTCTGTTGCCTCCTCTTTCCCAGCTTTTCTCAGTCAAGGTCACTGGGTCCCCCATTACTTCTCTCAGCATGGTGTCTCCTGGTTAGCTCAGGCACACATGCTCTGTACCCACGTTGGCCAGCCGGTGTAAGAATGTTGTGAACTTGTGAACTGTTCCCTAGTCCTTGGCCCCAGAATGCCCCACAGCCTCACCAATTTTCTTAGGGTACCGTGGACCCCACTCCTGGAAACTGTTTCTTAAGATGTGTTAAATGTGTTAGAATCTGTTAGAGTTATTATTCCTCATGATGCTTTTAAATTGTCTGAAGTTCTGCCAGTCAGGACCCCTTCTGGTTGGCCCAGTGTCCTAGTTGTCACTCCCCATTAGTTAGATTTAGATAGCTTCCTTCCTGGCACAAGAGCTCTGAGGCTCACCATGCACTTTTTTTTTTTTTTTTAAAGAAACCAAAATATGACACTAAGTGTGCTCATTGCCACTGGTGTATCATTGTTCTGAGAAAGATGCTCTCTCTTTTTTTTTTTAGGATTTTTTTTTTGTGGTTGATAGCATAGTAGAGATGAGAGTAGTGGGCAAGAAAATCTCTGCCTGGTTTCCAGCTGGAGTTGTCCAGAATTGCTAGGGATATGAAGCTCTGAATTTATTGTGCTCCTACTTGATCATTGGCCTCTCGGGCCCTGGCAATCCAGCAGTTGGGGACATTCAATTAAAAATAATTCCTCCTTGGCACACCTGGGTGGCTCAGTGTCTGCCTTTGTGTCTGCCTTTGGCTCAGGTTGTACTCTAAGGGTCCTAGGATTGAGCCCTGTGTAGGGCCTCCTGCTCAGCAGGGAGTCTGCTTCTCCCCCTCCCTCTGCCCCCCAACTCATGCTCTCTCTCTCTCAAATAAAATCTTAAAAAAAACAATTTCTCTTTTTGTAGAAAGAAAACATTTCAAAAAACATTTCCTGTGAACTTGATTCGCTCATGGGTCCTTTTCTACCCTTCATTCCAAACTTAAAACTGCAGGGAAATAATTCTTTGTTATAGAAACTCCAGTAAAAAGCTATTAACAGAATTGAGGCTGTGTCTACTATTCATTGCTGTATATTTTCAGAAGTAATTACTGGCTATTTTTCAAAATTAAATTAATTATCTTAATGGAATGCTTACTTGTCTAAGTTTAAAGTTCACTCCATTTTAATGTTTATTCTCTTGAATGGCCCATCAAGGGAACTGCGGGGGGGGGGGGGGGGGGATTTTTATTTTGTATTGTGGTTTGAGATAAGGGAGTGTTTTGGGGTTTTTTTTTTCCCTTTTTACCCTCCCCCCCTTTTTAATTAAGTAACTAAAAGATAGTAACAGCCTTGGGGAGCTCAGTGAGAATTTTTCCAAGATACGTTATCTTTCTTGGTAGGTTTTTCTCAATTATGGTTACATAGAGTGTATTGTATTTTAATGTTTACTTGGTACTACACTCTATGTCGTTCTTTTTGATTTTTGGCTTTTTTTTTTCTTATAAAGTAATTTTTTAACTTGTTTATAATTATATGGTGATTTGTCTTAAATTATTTTAGTAACAAGTCAGTGTTGAACTATGTATTCTTAATATACATTGCCTTTCCTTCCATCTTTAAAGAGCAAGAAGTTTTATGTTTCTTAGCAGGACTGTAGTAGCATAAAGTAGTAAACCTTGAAGGTTAATTGCTCTGTAATTAACAGGGATGGGGCAGAGACCAGAGGTCAGGAGTCACCATGGAGCAACTTCAGCAAGCTTTCCTTGTGTTGTAGGGCAACCCGTTAGGTTATGCTGCTCTCAGCTTCTAGAATAATATTCAGTGAAACTGAGTTTGGTAATCTGCTTTGAGTTTTCCTCTGTCAATGAGAAGACTTGACAGAGATTCTTTTTTGCATTGAATTCTTGAATGTTATTTGAAGTTTGATAGATAGAAGCCATTTTTTTTTTTCACCCTAGGAAAGGGCGGGGTTCAGTGGATTTGTTGATGACTCACTGCTTTTATTTAAAGAAGATGGTGTCTTATATGTTTGTGTTATTGACTAACCAGGAGTCATTATCAGTGTGCATCTGGCACTCTACTTCTAGGATAGTTTCTAAGTGTGAACTTACAAAGAAGCTTAAAAATGACCACCTAATACAGAAAGTAGCCGGTTTCATTGAAATTTAAATGTTTACATTTAAAATGTAAACATTTTAAAACATACTAAATTATTTCTGTGTATCTGTTTTACATTTTTATCATATATCTTTTGGTGACTTATTTAATTACATTCTTATTTTATAATTTATATTTTAAACACTTGATAAAGATTACTCCTTTCTACCAGGTACCTTACTGAATATGCTTTTTTGTTTGCTATTTTATATGTATAGCAGTTGACTTGTGAAATGGGTTCATGGTTAGCCCCTTCTCATTCTTTTTTTCTCTCCTAAGTTCAAGGCATATTCTGTTCATGAACTTGATTATAATTTGGATGTTGCCATTCTTAAGATCTTTGAAAGGGCTTTATAATTTTGGTACAGTAACATGTGAAACATTAAAACTTGTCAGTGCAGTATGGCATCCTAGAACAGAAAAATAGCATTAGTGGGAAAATCAGAGAAATCTGAATAAAGTCTGTAGTTTGATTAATAGTAATGCATTATGTTAATATTTTAGTTCTCATAATTTCTGTGGTTATGTAAGATACTAACTTTAATGGAAGCCAGGTAAGGGGTACATAGGAACTCTTTTCAAATTTAATTTATCAAAAGCTTTAAATGTCTGACGAAATACATATGACTAAATAGTGGTAAGTTAGGTGCCAGGGGTACAGAGACTGGAGGCTGGTCTCTTCTCTCCAGAACCTCACGGTCTTGCTGGCAAGCCAGAGGTCTTCTTAGGCATAGAAAGATGGAGAACAGTACCTGTCCAAGGCAGCCTGTGCCAGTGAATGATACAGGGAGTCCGGTGCGATAGTAGATGTTTGGGATGTTTGAGAGGCCATTGTAGAGTGGGTGGAACATGAGGTGAGCTGGCATGGATGACTATAGCTTAGTTAGGTGAAGGTGAGGTGGTTTTAAGAGATGGGAGATGACATGAATTGAGGGGGAAGACAGACCAGTGGTGATACAGTATGAATTTATCGGAATTCAAGCGAGCTGACAGGAGGCTTGTTTTAATCAAAGTATGATAAAGGTCTGATGGGTATGGTGGTGGTAGAAATACAAGGAATTGAGAATTGATAGGATTTGGTGATTAAGGATGTAGGAGCACAGAAGAAAAACAAATCAGTGGGGGCTGGTTAACCTGGGCCAGTGGATGTTACCTAGGGCGTTTGTGTTAAACATTTCTGTTTTAACATAATGCTGGACTGCTAAGCAGAGTTATGTGGCAAGAAGTTAGACCTGGGCTACCAGAGGGTGGGAGAAGAACAAAAGGTTAAGGACTGTCACTCTTTAGTGAGCAGGAGAAGAAAAAAACCAAGGAAAGCTAATGGCAGAACATTGCAGACAGGTAGGAGAGGCCTTGGGGTCACTGCGGTATTCCTGCAGCAGGTAGAGGAAAGTTTCAACAAAGATATACTGTCTATGGCTGCGTGTATGCCAGAGAGAAAACTGTAAAATCTTGAACCAGTTGCTGTCTAGGTGCTCATCAGTTTCATGAGAAGGTGGGTCTGGAATCCAGATTATAGGGAGTTAAAGAGGAAGTGTGTGTGTGTGTGCGCGCGCGCACGCACTCGCGCATGGGCACCCAGGGGCGGGTTCCTGAGAAGTGGAAAGAGCAAATTTACACTAGTTTTTAGTGAAGTTTGGCTCTGCAAAGTCAAGGACATAGACACACACACACACACAGAGTCCAGTAACTGAAGAGGGCAAAAAAGGTTATTTTAATTAAATTTAACAAACATTTATCAAGTGCCAGTTATGTACAGGGCACACATTAAGGGCAGTGGAAGACACAAAAAGTGATTAAAAAACAGTGTTTTTTCCCTTCTGAAAAAGTGCTAGCCCAAGTTCTTTTGGCGTTCGCTCTGCAGTTCATCTCAAAATTCTAGGGCTGCTGGTATCCCGCTGGCTAGCTGAAGGCCAGAATCAGTGACAGTACAACTGAAGGTGGGGGGAGCCCTGGACAATCAACAGCATTGAAAGGAGGAGGGATGGACAGCTGACATGGCCTCTGTAGGCGGGGAAGGGTCTTGGCCTCAGAAAGGAAAAGGGCCCCTCCTTCCTCACAGATGGACAGATGGGGAGAAGAGAAGAAGCTGGTGTCAGAGAGGCTTTGAGGTGGGATGGTGAGGCTCTCAGGAAGTCCCTCCTGTGAATGGCTTGTGCAACAGACTCAGGGTGTCTTTTCTGCCCTTGAAATGGTCCTGGTTGGGTGGAAAAATGAGGGTGATAGTGCTCATTTTTTGCCCTGAGAGAGAAAAATAGAAGTGAAACACCTGGATCATTGAAGGTATTGTTTCCGACTGAGGCTTTTTTTTTTTTTTTAATGTCTAATGAAATCGAAGGACATACTTTGAAACTGCGCAGGTATTCCGAGTCTCAGTGCGTGCAGGGAGCCAGGGTTTGCGTCAGATACAGACTCGCAGAGCTTAGCGTCTGGGAAGGGTGATAAGACAGACACATTTGCAGGCTCTTAATAAATGCTCACCAACTGAACTCTGATCTGAGGTACGAAGTGGCTGCGTGCCCGACCCATACACATGAAGTCTTAGGAGATTTAGAGGAGGAAGGGAATTGGAGCAGTTTCTGGTGATTGCTGTTGAATAAGGTTTTGAGATAAACTTGCCAAATATTTGCCTTGTTTTCTTCATAGACGTTATTTTCTGGACATTTAGAAAATACGATCATGTGCTCATACTTTTTGATCACAGCTAAGTAATAGTGTATAAAAAATTATGAACATTACTTTGGCTACTCAAAAGGAGAAGTACACCGCGTTGAACTATCCAGTTAGGGGGTGCTTTGCGGGACTGTGGGGTGGCTGTCAGTTGGTGGAGTATCGGGATAACGGCTCTGATTTCGATGTTATATATGTAAACTTGCTTTAAAAGTATTAGTACCTTAAAAAAAAGTGTTAGTACTTTATTTTATTGATTGTATTTTAAGTGCATGTCGCGAGAAAACAGTTGCAGGTCACTTGGAGAAAAGAGCTAATTAGTGCTGTACTTTGACTTTTATAGTCAGACACAGGAAGACGACAGGTAGAGGGGAAGAGGAAGGAAATAAAAGTGATTTGGGGAGGAAGAAAGAACCATTCACTTTTTTCTTCGAAGTATTTTCTTTAAATATTAAAAAAAGGCATTTCAAGATCCTTTTTATCTGTGAAGGGGCGCAGCATACGCGGTCCTGCTTGAAAGATTCTAGAAGACCGTTGGGCTATCATAGGATAGATCTGACAAGTGATTTACTTGAAGGCATTAATTAAAATGCAATCGCTGCAAAAGTTAGTCTGAGAATTCCTCAGCACTTCTTCTCCTGGAACACCATTAAGCAGGTCTCCAGTGGAAGGGGGTTCCTGTGGAAGGACATACTTAACTTGGGAGATCTCCCCTCACCTCCCTCTCCTCCTCTCCTCCTCCCCGCTCGGAGGATGCGGCCAGGCCTGCCCAGAGCAGTTCCTGTAGCCCAGCGTGATGTGGCCTCTGCTGAGGTCAAGCACTCCCGTTCCAGCCTCTCGAGGGCTTTCTCCATGTGTCGCCAGTGTGCTGGGGAAAATGACTTTAAACTCTTGTCAGCACGGTTACCGGTGCATGCATCACAGTCCCACTCAGATAAACCTGTCACAACACAGAGGCGGCCGCTGGAGAAGAGTGCGAGGGCAGGCCTCTAGCTTTCCGTTCGAGCATCACTAAACGTGCACAGAGTGCCCAATTATTTCAGCATTATTGAGCAAGCCTACAGGAGGACCCCAGCCTTGCTACATTAGATTTTCTTTAGTAATTTGCTCAAGTACCGCTGAGGACACTTAAAGGGCTTAAAACGGTGGCTGCAACCAGTTTCCTTTTCTGGGTTGTTAATTCAGGTTTTCTCTTTCAAATTAACTCTCGCTGCATGCTGTGCAGCGGCTCTGGGAGAACTGTTTAACACTAATTTTCTCAATTTTCAGCTTTTTTTGTTCAACATAACTGCTTTAACAGTTAGTCACGTATATGTTTTGATTAGAAATGTACGCTAGCAAGACCGTATGTTTGGGAGAACAAAATACAGACATTTTGTTGAAGAAATCTGAGTTTCAGCTATTAAAAGGTACTTAGCTAATTTCACTATTTAAAAATTAAGTTCCTTACAGTAGGGTGCAAACCCCCCAAATCTACGTTAAAAAGAGCGTTTCTCCACTCTACGTCTCCCTCCCTCCCTCCCTTTTCTAAAAAATCTGTATACGAAGGACAAATCCTTCCTTCGTGGGTGCTGGGTTTTCCATGATCTTTTTGCACCTCGTTTCTTTTCATGGCGGGGGGACGCGGTTATAGGGAACAAGTTCAATATCTTTGTCTCATTCCTCACAGCAGCAACAACTCCAGGCCCAGCATTTATCACATGGACATGGTCTGCCGGTGCCTCTGACCCCACACCCTTCGGGGCTTCAGCCCCCTGCCATTCCTCCCATCGGGAGCAGTGCTGGCCTTCTGGCCCTCTCCAGTGCCCTGGGAGGCCAGTCCCACCTGCCAATTAAAGACGAGAAGAAGCACCATGACAACGATCACCAAAGAGGTGAGTGATTTTCTCGAGATGTCAGTCTGCTGTTACCTGCCTGCCACCCAGGGTGGGTCCCAGATACCATTGTTTATTCTGTCTCTGGATTTAATTTTCCCAGTGACTACACAAAGGATTTCTGCTGGAAGGTAAATGAATGATTGGAAGCAGTCTTTTTCCAGAGGATCCCCTGGTGGTTGGCAACAGTGAATGCAGTCCCCAAAGGCAAGGGGTCCTATTTCCTGGTTATTGCCTTTGATCCCGTGCTCCCTCCTATGTTCCCCAAGTCTAAATCAGTCGTGAAATCCCACAGTGCTCTGTGTTTGAAATAGTGAGTGGCATTAATAGCTGATTTTGACCTCTTCTATTTGGGGAATCTATTTTGGGGAAGGCTTACTGATAAAGACTCACTTGATAATTTGACAGTCAATTATTATTTATAAGTCAGGTCAGCCTATATGGTGTAGTAAAAATCTCTCAGGTAAGAAAACAACTTTAGTAGTCTTAGTAATTGAGAAAGTGCAGCCCAAATTAATGAAATCTGTTGGTTTAACTACCTCTCTCACATAGGCTGTCTAGAACCTTGAAATTAACTCATTTCTTCCTATAAGAACAACACAACTGTTTATGCTAATAACTGATTTAAAGGACAGTTGTGCTCCTTCTAGATTGGTTTTCTCCCTCCATTAAAGTATCTGAGCGGTTCAGAGATACTTGATGTGACCATGTTTGTATGGTGCTTACTAATAGTTTTTATTAGCTGCAGAAAAGCAAATGAAGAAGTCTCTCCCAGCATTCCTTTGTGGGAATTTAGTTAGCCCATGGGTGGTTGATTGGTTAAGAAGGGTGTGGTTATAATTAAAGCCTCATATCTACTCCTGTTTCAGTGTCATTACTGTGAATTACAATCTTGGGTAAATGATTTTTATCACATAAATATAAATTTCCCATATCTGATGTTGGAAGCACTGTAATATTTCTCATCCAGTTACATTAATGCTATGATGCAGGGCTGAAGCATGACTGTGAACACTTTTTTAAGTGGACAAGTTGATAAGGAGTGTAAATAATCTGAATATCCAGCTTTAGTTTCTGAAATTGTGTCAGAGGTAGATTGGCGCTTTGTGGATCTCGTTGAGCAGTATTAATAATTAACTTTACTGCAAAGATGACATCTGTGCCATTTATTATTTAGCAGAGATCAAGTTTGATAAATGTATGATTTTATGTAAACTAACTGGTACTTTTTTTTTTTCTTCTTCCCACCACCTGTGTTGCTGCTGTTTGGCCTGTAGACAGAGACTCCATCAAGGTAGGACTCAACTTCACAGATGAAGGGATGGCTTAGAAGGTCTCTAAATGATTTGAATAAATCTAGCAATGATGAATTCTCTGAGATTTACAGAATGATTTGGTGGGCTTTACCAAAATGTGGTTAACTGTATTTTTGACTACTATCAGTTGCGTGTGGTTGAAATTTTTGAAAATATTGGTCTCATTTTTCTATCACAATTGGATTTATAGTCCAGGATGGAACTATGGAAAATCTGCCTCACATTGCTTCTTTCATTATGTCTTGCTTTGTGAGGAAGAATAACTTTTTCTCCAGTTAGGGTTTGACTATAAGATAAATAATAATGAAAAGTAAATAAATTGATTTATACAAAATATACATTAGTTTCATTTTAGAAAACAGTTCCATCCTACAAAACTCCCTAACAAAATGTTTGAAAGCATTCTTCTCTGCCAGAAAGATATTTATTTATTTAACAACATCTTGTGTTCCAGTATAGCAAGTTATTCTCCTTAGGGTTTGCATCTCTCTTATCTGCCTCTCTATCTCTTTACAGACAAGTTGTAGGGAAAGAGGAAAAGTATGTAGGGCCTAATGATTTGGATGTGCTTGTGTAACACCAGAATGGATGTGCTAACGATGCCTGAATTTATAGAGTAAGCAAACAAGAAAAACTGGCTACCATGGCAGGAATTGAGGAAAATACGAAAATTGCTTGATCACTTTTGAGCCAGGCACAATGTAAATACGCCACTGTGTTATGCGTAATTGCCTGTATATATGTGTTCTGTAGAGATTAAAAGGACAAGGCAGTTCTCAAGATTGGCCAGTGCACAGATGCTGTCAAATCCTTTCCTTGTATTTTGCAACAACTGTTTTAGAACATAGTCAGCTACTTGTAGTTTTTAATGAAGTTATGCGTGTGACGACTAAAGTCTTCCCCTGAAACCACCTGTGCTGTCACTTTGAACGCCTCTTTACTCCTTGTCTTTTTTCCCCAAAGCCTTACATAATGGAAAATAAAAATTAAGTATCTATTTTACCCTTCAAGAGTCTTTGGAATTTGAAAGGGCATCTGTACACCCATAGAAATGTCAACATTTACAGTTGGAACTGCACACACTGAATTATTTAATTATGCTTTTACAGTTGTGTATTTTGTTGTGTAATATGCATATCAGGACCTAGATTTTTTAAAAAGCAGTTTTGATCTGAGTGTTCCACACATGTGTACTTAGGAAGTGGTAGGTAAATGCCTTGACCAGGATTAGCTGATAGCAGCTGTTGGAAAGCCTGTCTAGTTTTTCTGGGGCCAATAATATAAACATTCCCTGCCTTCTTATGATAAATACATACCTTAAGGCAGGCCAGTGAACTAAACAAAAGCCTCCTCTCCTGCCCCACTCTGAGAAGACTGTGAAAATATTTATACTCCAGTGCACACTTTTGTGTCAATTACATTTTATATTCCCTTATGCCAGAGTAGGGCGTATTTTGAAATCATCTATAATCATTCTGGATGAGTCTGGGAGTGAGTGTCTATATAGCTAGAAGCCAGGGGGAAAACAAAGAGGAAATAGAGGTGGATGATTTGGCCTTGATTTATTATGGAACAGTAGCTATAAATAGATGTTTTTGTTGGGTACGGTTCTCAAGATTTGAAGTTGTGTCAGTTTTGGGGCTGTGCTCTGGCTTTGCAAGGTGAAACAAGTTTGCTAATTTTCGTAAATGTGTTCTGTGATGCTCAGAGAAGCAGTTAGTTGCTTGTTCCATTGATCGTCCTCATCCTCCCTTAAGTGGCTCCTGGTTAAGAGGGGCTTTTTATGATTGTCTGCTGTGTGACTTGAGATGGTTTTTATCAGCCAGAGCGTGCCAGTTGCCTGCAGCTGGAGTCAGGCTTGTATGAAATAATTTATTCATGCAGGATAATGCTCCTTAACATTTAACAGGTAATGAACGTGACATAAATTTCCTTCTTGCTTTTAATTTTTCCCTTTCCTCTTCTAATGTGCAAACAGGCAGCTCTGGTACTCTAAATAATAAGTAATTTTTGGCCATCTGTCAAAAGGAAATTTCAATACAAATTTAAATTAATGGTGCCTGAAATTTTTTATAGCTCCTCTAAAAGCCTCTAATGTGCAGAAAATTCTGAATCTGCTGGTAGTAATTAGTGTTGCATGTAATGAGGATGTGGGCAATGTTATACAGCCCCAGTGTAACATTTTGATATGGTAGCAAAATTTTGATTTATACAGGGTTGTGGATGGGTTTAATTGTGAGAGACACTTTAAAATGTTTTCTTGACGTTACAGATTATTAAACAGGGCAGATTTCAGAATAGCTCATAAAATGTAATTTAAACTTACTGTAAAGATTCAGGTAATTAAGGTGCTTTACCTTTTTAGGTGTCAAGTCAAATGTGAGAAATTCACTTGTTGAAGTGTTGGGCCTTTTTCTTCCTTTTCCTTTCTCCTCTCGGAAGTTCTGTGGCCACTAAACCGCATGCTATTGGCTTTATTGATCTTGTTTTCTATAACTCCAGTAGCCAAGTTCATTCCTAAGCCTTTTATTTACAGACCTGTATCTGAAGTTTTTCAACAAGGGTAGAGAATGTAAATATGAACCTAAAGGAGAAAGTACTATGAGAGCCCAAGAATCAAGTTTATTTGAGGAAGAGAAACCAGAACGGGGTGAATGCTAGGGCTGTCGAGGTAAGGGTTCAGGGCACCTGCTTGTCACGTGGCTATTCTAGTAACTCCATGTGTGCAAAACGAAGCCCCAGAAACATGGACCGTGATCCACTCTTGTCCTTAGTGGTAGGTTGGAATGCCCAAATTTAGCTGTCCCAAGAGACCCCCCAGAATGAGTCTGCTGCCTTCCTCTCCTCACTGGCGACTTTCTCATCGTCTTCTGGAGTGTTTAGTACCGTTTCTCTCATCCCTTGAAACAACATAAGCGAAACCAAGGAAGCATTTTCTAGGGTGGTGGAACCTTCCAGTGTTCATGCCTCCTCAGGGCAAAGAGGTAAAAGTTGATTGGCTCCAAAGTGGTGACAGAGCAAATATTTCCACAAGCTGCCAGGGGCTGCCCAGTTGCGGGTGGTACCAGTTTATGAAGAGAAGTCATCACGTTCCTCACATCACTGTCCATTCTCTTCTGAGTGGCTGATGTGAGGTTAATGATTGAGAGCTATGGAAGCCAAGTTACCCAAAACTTGCTAGGGAATTTGAGGTTGAGAAATTAGTCTTATTACCCCCAAATGTCTACATGGCTCTAATGCCCTCTAGCAAATAATAGTATACAAATGAAGACAAGTTTCAATAGAAATAGCAAAATTCACTGTCACCAACTATTGATAAGCTCCACGGCCCCTCCCAAGTTGATATCATCCTGCAAGCTTTATTACTTCATTGGTCCTTTTAATGTATTCTTTATATCCTGTTTTTTATCCCAAATGTCATAACCTCGAGTCAGATCTGGGAAAGGATTTCCCATTTTTTTATTTGTGAAGTGGAGCATAAGTACATTTTTTTCCTACAAAGTGGTGGTGCTTTTCTTATTTCATTGGCTCATCTTCCCCAAAATGCTAAGTGCCTCATCAGAGTATGACCATTTTTAGTGACTCGTACACTGCCAGATTAATCTCCAAAAACAGTGTACCACCTTAAAATGCTGTGTTTATTCTCACACAATCCGCTAGTGTTGAAATTTATAGTTTTTGTAATTTTTGCTAGTGTAAGTATAGATGGTGCACTTTATCTTTCTAAACTTACATTTATTTTTCAAGCTAAACGCTTGTCTGTGAGTGTACTTACTGTGTGTCCCCTCCACCCCTTCCTGCTGCCCGTGTGAATTCTTTGTTTTTGTTTAAGGATTTTCATAATGATCTGTTTATTAGTTGCATCCAAGGCAGTGCCAGTTCATTCTGCCTCAGCTGTATTTTGGTGTTTGTTCTTTGCGGATGACTACAATTTTACATCATCACGTGTTGCTTTTCTTCTCATCTCCAATTATTTTCTGATGGCAATAAAGGTTTATCAATAGAGAATTAGACTCGGGCTATTTTTACATAAAAATTCAAGTATGTGATTCAGGCCAAGAAAGCACTTTTACCTCGTTAGTTGTGTGTTAGAGGTGAAAGTGGGTTTTTAGCCTGAATCAGAATAACAGAATGATTACTTCTGTTTGCCACTTTGCTTTGTACATCAAGACTTAATGGTTAAGGTTCTCTTCCAGGATCTTGTGTGACCCATGTGATTTGGTGTTGTGTTTTGTTTCGTTTCCTGTCTCAAGGAGTATCAGTCCGAAAAGAGAGTTCCTTTTATATGTTTAACCCTTTGGCATGTTTTGTGTGGGAGAAAGTGGAGAAGCAGCCACTCAAGAAAGAAAGGGGGAGGGCAGTGGGAGAGGGGATAACCAGATGGTCCAGGCAGTTGTGTTTTTTAACCTTCCCCCACGCACATGCAACTGTTTAAAATAAGAATGTTTGTAATTTTACCTTTCAGGAGAAAGCTTGGTGGGATTAATTTTCATTACTATAGGGTTTAGAAGGTTGTGTTATAGAAAGACAAAGGCATAAAGTAAGAGGAGACTGGATAAAAAGAGGAATACTAAGGAGAGAGTATAAACAAAAAATAAAAAATAAAAACACTACCACCAAACTTAAACTGTATTGGGGCTTGCATTATGTCCTATTTTTTCCTTCAGTCATCAGTAACCTGAGAAAAGAAGCTGTGTAATTAAGGACTGTAACTTGGACACCGCATCTCATCCACTCTGGCCTCAGGAAAAATAAGGTGGATTCCTACTCAGTCCCCCTGCTGCGCGTGTACCTCATAGTTCCGATTTCAACTGGGAGGGTGGGTGGCATATATGCTTATTAGTCTTTTTTCAGACATGAGGAAAGGCTTAGAGGTGTTAAGGCCCTGTCCAAGGTCACATAGCCAGTGCCACCCTCAAAGAAAAGCTTTTTGGATGATTCAGTCTGATTCTTTGTTAATAAAAATTTGAAATATACTTAGAAGTAGAAATAATAGTGCAAAGACCCTCCATATACTTAACATCAAGGTGTAAGAGCTATCAATTTTTAGCCACATTTTAATCTGTTCCTTTCTTTCTTGCTGAAGTATTTTAAAGCAAACCCATATAACATGCATTTTGCCTATATGTACTTCAGGATGTAAAATGAACACATCTCTTTAAATAATGGACATTTTTTGGCCTGAAAATAGATACCCAATAATAGATGTAATGCCTCTAATCACTCAATAAAAGTAATTATTTGATAGCTTCTAATATCTAGCCTATAAGCAAACTTCTTTGATGATTTCCAATAATTGGTTGGCTTTGAAATGAGGTCCAGATAGGATCCATTTCATTTTGTTGTAATATCTCTCAGGTGTCTTTTAATTTAAGTGTTTCTTTCACTTCTAAAATGTTTTTCCTGTGCCACTGACTTGTTGAAGAACCTGGTCTAGCTTTCTGTAGGATGGCCCATATTCTAGATGTCTCTGTGTGCTTTCTTGTGGTGGCAGGAATGCTTTCTGCTCAGTCATACCAGGGAAAGTCTTTTTCTTATGCTGGGAAAATGGGTAGAAGAATGATTTGCACGTAAGTGTTGGCGATGAACAGTTTGATGAAATTTAGTAATAAACAAGGGAGTCAAATATCTAGAAATGATGCTGATCTGTGATAAATAGAATTCTCTTCGTATACTTTAACCTTCAAACACAGACTGTGGTGTTTATTTGAAATCCAACTCCACTTTCCCGACATAAATATTGCTTAAAGTCAGGCCTTTAAAAACAGATTTTTAAGTAGGATTTTAAAAATATGTTAAGTACATCTGTTTCCTTATGGGTGATGACCTATAGATGCTGTGTGCCCCAACAGAATAAAGTTCTCTCCCATTAAATTTTTAGCTCCTTGAGGGCAAGAATCTTAATCTTCTTTGTTGGAACTGTAGAGGAAGACAAATCAAGGATTAGTTAAGATGGGAATTATAATAGAATTGGGAAAATCCAGACCCTGCTAAGAATCCTCTCTCCCTCTAGTAAGCTGTGTGTCAGTGGCAAGTCACTTTAACTTCCTGGATCACAAAGATAATGCTAGGTATTTTTCCAAGCATTTGGAATTAGATGGTTTCTTATGTAGTTCAATCCCATACTACAAGTGAATTTTACAATAAAAAATCTTATACCATAGGGTATGTTTCGTCAATAAAGTTGATCATACCATTAGCTACATAAGCACAGTGGTAATTGTATTTCATTTTGGGGGTTGAGGGTAAGGGGATAGTTTAATATTTTAAAGTATGTCTCCTAAGCATTCAATGTTTAATTCTTCAATTTTACAAAATAAGGTGGTAATTTGAAATTAAATTTCAGCATCATTGTTGCTTTTTTGTTCTTTATAGAAGTATTTGTTTCTAATGTGTATTTTATAATTTCGAGTTACCTTATCAAAGGACAACCAGGAACTTTTGTTCTGTGGGTTTATGATGCAGTAATTTGTTCAGTATTAATTGATACCTGCCTCTAGGCATGTGAGCTGTGTGAAATGTAACAGGTGCCCTAATTCCAGAAAATATGTTGTAATTGTTTGTTTGTCAGACAGATGAATAAATATCTTTAGGGCATAGCTGGTCCTCAGGTGGCAAGCATGAATGGATTAATGATGTGACTGGGGGAGACATGCTTGTTGGCTGTGCCCTCCTCCACCACTGATCACCCAGGCAGAACAAATAGTAATTAACGGGGGCGGGTTGGTGGTGGGGTCTGCCTTCCCCAGCTGATTTTTGGCAAGGGTGGTTTCTTTTCCTCCATGAACCAGTCCTCTTCCTTATTAGATAAACATTTTCATCCTGGTGTTTAGTGTATATAAATATAAAAAGAAAAGAAATATAACTAATTTCTTTTATCTCTTAAAAAGAAATTTTAAAAATATAAATTTCTTAATTAGAATGCACTCCATCTATTTCATGGAAACTGTTGCATGGTAAAGTTAGTATCTTAAATTTTTTGAATTTTTAGAGGGGCCCAAGACTTACTAAGTGTTTTAACTAGCACTTTAATTTCAAAAGCTTTTTTTTTTTCTCAAAATGTAGGTGATTCTTCCAAAAGAACTATCCCAAAGAATTGTTCACCATCTTTTTTTTGTATTCTTCCAGTAATATTTACTCATATTTACTCTGGCAAAATTCTAAGATCACCTGGCGTAGCTGCATAGTCTCACTTCTATGCTGGTAATCGTTTCTTTTACCTGTATCCAACTTACGTATTTTGTTCTGTGTTGGTTTGGAGTAATTCATGTATCTTTTAGGTTAAAGGTTCCCTACACCTGGGGGCCACCACTAAGGGTTATATTTTCGGAGGTAAAGAGGAGTCATATCTAATAATTACCATGGCAGCTGTTCTGGGACAAGGATTGAACATGGTTTGGGTCTCATGAAAGAGGACTAGAAAGGAAGTGTGCTGAAGGCTGAGTAGTACTTTCTGCAAGAATTTTAGATTCTTTGAAATAAGCTTGCCATTAAGTGCAAGTAATAAAATCATATTTCAAGACTAACTAAATGCTGCTTACATCTGTCAAGTCAAAACTTTCAATCTTAGAGTTGAATACTTAGTTGTTTTACTTTGAATCTAAAAATCGAACCAGAGTACTATTACTTTAACTTTATTAGATACATTATTCAGAACCAATCCCAGTTGTTTCCACCTGTAGTAAATTATAGTGCTATAAAAAACATTTTGGGCTTCCCTTACTAGTATTGTAACTTAGATTCCTACTTATCTATGACAGTTGTAGTTGGTGATTAAGCACCCTCCTCCCCCACCCAGGGGATCCCCCCAATGCCTGTGGTTGAGCGTGAGCCCCGTGGAAAACAGCCACATGCACTTGCGTCGAGCCCACTCCTGCATCATCTCCCTTCCTTCCCTCGCTGTCGCTGTCGAATAGTCCATCCCCTCCTCAACCTCCAGACGTGCAAGAAAAGCTTATGCTTTCCTGTCCTTCGCGGCCTGCCACCCTTGTACTGAATTGCAGTGGGGTGGAAGTTAAAATGTCTTAAGTATTACTGTCGTGAGCTTTCTAAGACGGCGATAGGGTGAGCAAGAGGAATTCTTTTTCATGGAAATGGACTCATTATTTAATTGTATCACACCCTAAGGATTCTTGAATCTGTCTTTCAAAATTGGTACTTTTCAAGTTGCTGAGTATTCAGATAAAAGGGGAGGAAGAGAAGGAAGGGGGGAGGTAAACAGGTTAGTGGTGCCACCCAATGAGAGAGGCCAGTAGGCGAGATAATAACACATTTTTATTTACTACTTATGGTCATTTTAATTGTAGAAATTTTTGACTATAATCTTCATTTATCTTTCTTTAAACTTCTGTTTTCTTGAGCGACATTTGGCCTTTTGAACAACAAAATAAAATTGGAAATGCTAATGTTTTGAGCCAACTAAAGGCGGAAAATAAAAATGTCACCATGGTAACAAAGCTGCTTTCTAGATGGTTTCCTAAGATATGCCTGAACTAGAAGCAGATGTCTGATTTGAGAATCTTGCCTCCTTCAATGTAAACAAATAACTTCTGGGCAGGTGTTGGAAATAATATGGAAATCCTATTAAGGGGCCCTGGGTTCCTGTCAGTCAGGAAGCCCGTGCCACAAAAGGGCTGGTTGTCACATAAAGGAGCAGAGTAAATTCTCATTAGGCTTGAGCTTTTCCCAGGAAATGATTGTCTCGGTGTGTTCGCTCTCCTGTGAATCTGAATGTAAGCTGTTGCTTCTATTGATCTATTCACTGGCTTTATTTTTCTCCTCTTCATTCCAGATCCTCTCTCGCCCAGCCAGCCTGTATTCTCCCCCCTCACCCACCCCTTCCCTTTAGATTAACACTTGATCTGTGCTACTGCTCTGAGAGTTGTGACATTTGTGATTTTAACCTCCCACCCTGGGCTGGGTTGGGGGGGTGGGGGGACGCGGGGAGGAGGAGGGGAAGTCGGTCTTCATCCCTGGGCCTGTTGGACAAAGAACCTGGCTGATTAGGCCGCGGCCGGCCGGGGGCTGTTTGGAGCCAGCACAGTCAGGACTGCCAGTCCTGAATACTGTTCTGTGTGTATTTACTTGGGGTTATATTTGTGTTAATTAAGCAGAAACTAAAAGCATGAAGAGGCAGCATTTTGTGAACTTTTTAAAACATACCTAGTTGCCTTGGTAAGCCTCTAAAACTATGTGAATACCTTAGCCCCTGGTCATGTGATTTTAAATTTAAGTTTGTTAAAATGAAATAAGATTTTAAGAAGAAAAACTAGTTTTGTGGTTACGCTAGCCAAACTTCATGTGCTCAGTGGCCCTATGTGACTGCCATCCCTGTGCAGGTATCATAGAAAGTTCTTTTCGGTAGGAAGAGACTTTGGCCCAGTAAGACTTGCTGGTTCCTGCTGTTCCTTCTGGTGAAAACCGACTGGGTTGTTCAAAGGCAAGGTTCCTCCCCATGCACGGGAAATAAGGGGCATGTGCATGTTTTGGTTTTGTAGTGGCTTCTGTTCTGCTCAGAAATCGTTGATGTGGTCAGCTGCACTAATATAGTGATCTTTAAATGGTTGTAGGATTTTTTTTCCCTCGTGGAACTGGTTGAGCAGTTTCACATGGATCTTCCCAAAATGGACCCCCAGGAGATGCATTTTTAATGTTTCTAGATAGAAAGTTGAGGCAGTTTGGTGGTGGTGGTGGGAGGGTTTGAAGGCTGTGCATAACGATGCCTCTTTATAATACTCAGAAGGTTAAATGTGGATAAGCACAAAACAAGGCTTCAGAAAAGCCACACTATTATTATGCAGCATTTCTCGGACTATAGTCCCTGAGACGCACTTCATAAAGCCAATAAAGCTCGCACTGGTGGTCTCCCGTTGCCCTAGCAACGGACCATGGGGCACAGTGTATGTGAAATGCATGAACATCTGTGAATTAATCTTTTTTAGTTTGTTCTTTTCTTGGCACTGATTGGGCCGCTCGGGCTTGTGCCTGTGACACTGTGCGGAGGGGTAATCTGGAGCAGTCCCCAGGAGCAGTCCCCAGGGTCTTGCCCTAAAGTGGATGGTGGAATGGCAAGTGAAGGGAGATTTATCCTGGGTAGTGCATTCGGCAGTGGAGGGATTTGGCCTGACAGCACTCTCGGTGGGATGTTATTAGCTTACTTTCTGGTGCATGGGGAAATGAATAAAAATTTTTCTAGTAAATCTGGGCATTATTGGGTTTATTGGGTTGCCCTGAAAAAATAATCTTTGGAGAAAATTGAAATAATCACTTGTGTTTCTACCACAGTGATCAGGACTTGAAAGGTCTCTGAGTCGTCCAACACCCTTGCCCCAGCTCCAGGCCCAGGTTCGGCCTGGGGATTATAATCAAACCATATTGGGCTAGTCAGAGGGAGGCTCCTGAATTGGGTGCTTAGGCTGGCATCTGTTTTCATAATAAAATCTCGTAGTAGCCTAGTCTGTCCTTATTTAGGAAATTTTAAACTAAGTTGGTGACATTTTTGCCCTTGGGAAAATGGAGCAAACGATGACTAATAGAAAATTAGAGAGAGGCATCCAGGAATAATACTTTGGTTAGATAAGTTACTCCCCCACTCCTAACAGGATTGTCTTCAGTTCCTCCCATTTCCAAACTGGCACCCCCCCCCACCCCCCCGCCGCAGACGGTAGCGCCGAGCCACAGACTCTGTGCTCAGTTCCTCCTGTCAGTGCCAGATGCTCTCTTGTGAACGGGTTTGCTCACCCTTGTCATTTTCAATTCCTTTCTCCTCTTCCTTTTTTCTTCCTCTCCCCTTTTTTGGTCTCCCTCCGTTCTTACGGGTTGACCCTCTTTCGTCCCTGGGGAGGAATGAAAGAGGCATGTTACATAGAAATTGTCCCATGTTGGAGGTAGTCTGTGTGTTCAGTTTGTAGGGAGAGGAAGTGCTTTAATAAGTGTATTAAGACAAAAGTCCGTGGAACATGCTAGTCCATATGTGATTTGCTTGATTGTCTTTAATATTGATGGTCATTTAAGTAGGAAGAACTGTCAGTGTGGGTGTTTTCCTTTAGACCCTGAAAAGGCACAGCTAAACCCCTGAGGCTGAGAGATTTTCCTGATTTTCTTTAGACAACTAACCCCAAGTTACTATTTTAATGGTTCCTGACTTCGAAACCTGTCGGTGTTGATACATGAACTTGAAAATTGAGCAATGCAGCCTAAAGAAAATATTCCAAGTTGGTAGGTATTGATTTGGCAGCTGGAGGGCAAATAGGCCTGAACCGGGTCTTTGCGGGTGCATGGTAAACAGTAGATACAATCCCTTCCCTCAAATTGTTTTTCCATTAAAGTATGGAACTGAGATGTGCTGCCTTCTGAGTAGAATACACTATATTAATGGATGGTTTCTCTTCATTGCCCTATGCTTCTGGTTAGTCCTGAGTTCTTTTTAAAACGTGCCTATGAAACTAGTTTATGGCGACGGAAGGACAGCTTTTGAAGGCAGTCTTCCCAGGAAGCTGCCAGGGCTGATGCGTAAATAGGCGCAAACCTGGGACCTCTAGCAAACACTGACGTCAGGCAGTGCCAGTGGCAACATTCTGCAGACTCCCAGCCTTGATGGTGGGGTGTGCCTTTTCACTCGTATTCAGGTAGCGTTTTGTACGAATCAGCAAAACAACTGGACAGATGTTTTATCACTGGACTTGTGGGTGTTTGAACCCCCTCAACTTGCTTTTCAGGTGGTTTCTCTGATTCAAAAAAGTTTTCAGTGGCTGCACCCAGTAAAGAGCCCCAGTTCAGTTCAGAAGAAATTGTCTGCTTTCAAGAATCTTTTTATTTTTTTCTTCATGAATCTTTTTTAAAGTTACCAACTTTCTAGTTGATACTGGAAGCCAGGTCTCGGAAAATACAACAGTTACAGGGTTTATTAAAGACCTATAGGAGGAAGTAGAATTCTCTAGTTGTTCTTCGTGTCCTCGTCTAGTAATTGTTTTTTGCAAGCACAAATTCTTTATGCCAAGAACTAAAAATTCTTAGATCTTCTGATAAGAAGTGAGAATCCTACAGCGATGTAATAAATGGCAGTGAGTACGCTGGCTGTTGTGAACAGACATGAGTTTGACTCTGCTGTTTCCTTCACCTGTGTTTGACCAAGTGTATTACAAGCAGTAATTTTATAATCTAGCTGTTTGAAGTCTGGAAAAGGAAAGCGAACACAAATAATCTAGAAGGGAAAAGGTCTCTCTCTAGCATTCAGATATTTCATTCTTACTGTATGGACTAGCCTAATAAACAACATAATCCTTCAATTTTATTCTTAACTTTTTAATGTTTTATGTTTTTGAAGTGTTTATAGAAATAAAATTAGTACTTTCGTTCCTGTCGTGGATCATACCTGGATCTGTAAAAATACCAAAGAATTTTTAAGGGAGAAAATTCTCACATGGTTTTCAGATACATTGCAGTGGAACGTTTGGCGTAGAAGTGCTCTCAAAAGATGGGGTTCCCAAAATGACCTGCTAGCTTCCCGTGGGCCTACCCCTAACATTTATGGGGCCTGGGAAAGAATACCAATGGAGGCCCTTGTACCGTATGTCTGATTATTTAAGAGTTACAAATCCAGTTAAAAAATACACCTTCATGATTATCTGAAAGGCGAGGACTGAATTTAAGATTCTCAGGCCCCTTGGAGTTCATTGCTGGAACCACATGGGCCCTCACCCGTGCTCTTGTAGTAGATACCCCAGCTCTCAGTTCAAAGCTTTGCTGCATGCCAGGGGCTGCCCTCAGATCCAGGTATGCTCAAATCCTCAGCTTAGTCTGCCCTTGGGGGGCTCCAGAAAGACTTGGGTAAACCCTGCATGAAAGTCGGGAATGCAGGGTCCTGGTGCCCACCCAGCTCAGGGCCCAGAGGCAGAGTGTGTGGGGCCATGTCCCTTAGGTCCTGAGGGAGGGATTCAGCTGGATGGGGGCCCAGACCCCAGTCAGAGTTCCCTCTTGCCAGGTCGTTCGGTTTATGTATGACTTCACAAGCCCTACATTTAAGAGAAAAGAAAAGGAAAGTGAGGATTTGGAATGGTTACATCTCAGAGTAATTCTTCATTAAATAAACATCAACATTTTTATCCGAAGTAGGCAGGCCAGGGGATTGATGTTCTAAAATACAGTCATTTAGGAACAGGTACTTCTAAACTATGCTTTGTAGCTCGTTAATACATTTCTAATTATGCTTTCAAAATGCTCCATTGAAAATCGTAAATGCATATTATACCTGCCGGCAGTGGTCATGAAAGGCAGAGGGGGAGCTTTTAAACTTGAACAAGGTGAAAGATAGTGGAGTGCCACGGTTGCTCATGGGTTGCCCTGAATGGCTGAGTAAGAGGCTGTCTGCTCCCCCCACCCCCAGTCCGGGGCATCGTGAAGCTTAGGCCTGTAGTGACAATGCCAGGCAAGGTTAGACCCAGAAGGATTAGTTGTAAAGACTTGGCTTTCTTAGACTAGAGATTATCACCGGGAACTAACTCGGGTCATGATTTCTGTTTTCATCCGCCTTTGTTCCTTTATGTGCTTCTGCAGTCGGACAGCTGGAAAGTGCCGCAGGAATATTTGAAGAGCCCTGTTCAGTAGTTTACGTGGAAAGTCATTGAATAATTCACATAACAAATGATTAGACAAGCACTTGTCCATCTAACTGAATTATTCTACATGTTTGCTGAAGCAGCAAAGGAGGAGCACAGCGTTTCCTCCTCCAGAGGGTATACAGTGGCCATATTGACCCATCTAGTTATTGGGTTTCAGCCTTTTGTTGACATTGTTGTAAATGAAAGCAGCCCGGAAGAGCTTTGGAGCAGCTGGGCTGGATAATTGTGAAGGATTCATGCTTGTTGCTGTTACCCCCAGTGTTTGCAGTGGGTTGTTTGCTTTGACTTTTGTTGAACTGTTGACAAAAGCATTAGATACAAATGGGAACAAATAAAGTGGTGAGATGCCAGGAGGGCTTGGCAGGAGTAGAGGTTTTCATTCCGACTTAAATGGGGGCTGTCGGGGCTGTCGGAACTTATCTAGATGCGAAATGGAAGGTGTATTGTGTGTGTGTGTGTGTGTGTGTGTGTGTGTGTCTAGTTTTCTTTTTAGATCCCAAACTGGAAAATAGTTTGCTGTTTATGTACCTTGGCTCACAGAGGTGAGAGATTTGAGGAGGCCACCATGTCTTACAACCTTTAAAAAGCCACGCTAGACTTCTTCCCTTCAGATGTTTTGCTGGTCAGGAATGCTGTAACAGAAATAGTCAGTTTCTGGATTTCCCCTTCCCACCTTGGTGGGGGGGAGACATTTTTAATACTGAAAGTATTTTGGATTGGGGAGATGGCACACATGACATTGAGGTAGGGAGGATTAAGAAAAACAGTATATGCTAAAATAGTATAGCTAGCAAAATGGAAGTCATTTACTGGAACGCTTTTAATTTGGCTTAAACAAAATACTCTTTTGTATATTCAAATGGGGAGTAGCTCAGCTGTTGTGAAGCCAGAAAATTAATGGTATTTTGAGTGAAATAGCAAAAGCATGTCAACAACATAGCTGCCGATGATAATGCTGGCATTTTATTCATGAGGAATTATCAATGCAGGTTACTGGACAACATAGTGTGACTGAAAGTGATTGAGTGTTGGAGAAGCTGCTGTCCTTCTGCTCGATGATTTCATTTTGCATTTGGTCTTCCTGGGGCTTCATTTGTGCATGTATTTTCCCTGTCACAACCCAAAATATAAAGTCTTCTGGGCTGAGGATTGTATGCATATTTCTCCCTTTAAAATACCTGAATGTGGAAGTTCCCTTTGAGTGTCGACTCGAAAGCTGTGGAATATGTTTTCGGTGCCCAGGTGGTCAGTGGAGGTGATGGGTGTGCTCGGGAGAAAGGTTCCTCTGAAGAATTGACTGCAGTGAGTCTATGGGAGTTGTCTAAGGGCACCTTAACCAACCAGCCTGACCACCCTGTGGTCGATGATGACAAGTAAAGGATTTGGAATACCTCGTGAGGCCAGAGAAATGTTTATAAAACTTGAGCAAGGGTAGACAAACTGTATTTAGGAAGTTAAATGCCCTCTAGGGCAGTGCGTTTCAGTGCTGTGATTAATCGAAAGGTTCGCTAAAAATGTATGTGAGTGGTCAGAATAGTTAAGCCATGTCTGTGTGTGTTTGGTCTTTAATTTCGGTTCGAAGCGCTTTGGGCACCTTCGTTAAGATCTCCTTTGGTCGGTACTGCTTCGCCCACCGTTGGGTCAAGGAGGCTGGTGCTTCGTCTTCTGTGTTCCATTTCCCCTTTGGAATTCCCTCCCCTGCTAGTGACAAAAACAATGGATGGTACCTTTGTGTAGTCGCTCTTCTTTGGTTCCAGTGCCTCATGTGACCGACTCTTAAGGAATTACAGGAGGAAAGGATGGATTCTGAGTTTATGCTAACAGTGGGAATGTTCAGTTGTTTTAATCTTTGCAGCACCTGTGGTCCTAGAGACCAGTAATCATTTGAGCAGTGGAGGTGACTTTATGAGTAAAAGGAGACGTGACAGTACTCTCCAGTTTGCCAAAAAGAACTGCAAGATGAATGCTCTCTAGGCTTCAACTCGTAGGTGATACTTTGCCAACTTCAGTAGGAGGTGATCGAGTGCAGGGATGTAGATGTGAAGTTCGTGAGGAAGAAATCCCAGAAAGGGCTGGTATGGAGTGGGAATAGGTGCATCCACGGGCCTGAGCGGTTGACGCCTCGGACAGAGGTTAGTCCTCGAGGGAGCAGGCGGGGGTTTCATGCAGGTTAGAAAACATGAAAAGACAACAAGGCAAAAAGTTTGTCATTAACAAGCTGGAAGAAGAAAAGAGAGAGAACTAGACTCCACAGACTTGACTCAGCATGACTCCGAAATTATAAGAGACCTGAGCAAAAACACAATGAAAGGCTTGCTGGCAAAAGGAGTGAGTTCAAGAGAAATTGACTTAAGCCGAGACAGGTAGATGGGCCCGCTGCGCCCCTCAGGCAGTGGTGGGGGCCCCAGGCGCACCCACGACCCGTTTCACAGACAGCCCTGCCTTGGTTTTCCCTCCTCCTCTTTTCCCACCCCTCAACCACGTCCGCTGTGCTCTTAAAGCTGAAATAACATCCTCATAAAGGGTGACTCAGGGTGGCTCTTTGTACACTGTTTGAACCACATTTCTTCATATTGGGAAGCTGGTGTGTGTTGGGACCTGTCCACATCTGCGCGTGTGACATGCAGTGACCTCTATAACCAGCCTGCAGGTGAAAAGTAGTGTTAGGGATACTGGTTAGAAACTTGGGCTCTGGGATTAGAGGGCCTGTGTTCACACACTGCCCTCTGCCATTTGCCAGCATTGTGACTTTCGGAAGCCGCCTCCTCTGTGTCCTCGTTACTGTAATTGGGGCCCTGTGAGGGGAGGTGGTAAGGGTAAATTTTCAGGTGCCCCGTGAATCTTACTGTTAATATTTTTAGTGCACAATATGGATAATTTGAAAATAACTTGGTTTTATTTATTCTTTTGGGATTTAATATTTAAATCAACTTGCATTCCACAAGCAAACACCAGACTGACAGCAGAAAGCAGCAAACTAGAAAGAAATGTGTTAGGCTGTGGGGGAAATTATTCTGGGATTAAAATTTTGCTGCAGAAAATCTACAAAATGGATCTTGTACGTGCAGATGGTTGAGAATTAACTTTAGCTGATCCGAGCACATATTTAATTCCAAAGGGGATTTCGTGTTTCAGGATAGTTCAACCTCAGCTGAGAGCGTGACTTTTGTGTGTTTTACAGCAAAACCCACTTGCCACTCATAACAGATGAAATTGGAGACCAAACCGGGAGAACCTTCTGGGTTCCTGTCAGTCTGAATCCTCATTTTAAAAGATACTCCCTTGCTGGGTCAGCGCAGTGTGCTGCTGCTGGGAGCACCGACTGGCCTTCGACTAGCCTCACACTAGCCTCAGCAGCGCTGAAGGAGTGGCCCGCGGCCCGAGGTCCCGCAGTTTACCTTGCATTCTGTGGAGAGCCTCTTTTATTTTCATGTCAGATTATCTGTAAAATGGACTTCTCCCTCCAGTGCTGTAAACCGTAACAATTCTGGCATTCCTCTAATTGTGTGGGGAGAGGGAGTATACCCAGTAGAGGCTTGTCGAGCAGTGGAGACTTGCTGCTTTTCATTATTTTACTACTCATACACCTAATCCCTGTCAATAAGGTCGGCTGTATGGGGAAGAACACACATCCCTGCACTATAATACTGATTTATTTGCCGCTCCTTTTCTTCAGGCTGAGTGAACAGAGCAGTCTCACAAGGCCACGAGAGTCAGTCTTGGTCTGGGCTTTGGCAGGGGTGCAGCTGAGGGGGAAAAGGAGGTTTGCAGCATCTGGGGTGCTGGGGAGGGACGGTAGTCCTGGGTTGCAGCAGGGGAGGCTCGGGACTGCCGCCACCCCTGTTCGAGAAGAGCTCTCGTAAAGGTGGACGTCGAGAAGGCCGAGGGTCACCTGGTTGCTGTGTCTTCATGTAGAGAGATTCGATTGACCTCAGTTTCTCTAGAATGTCCCTCTAGAAGATTTCAGGCCGTTGAGACAATATTTTACCTTCCTTTGCTTATCTTTTGGTGTGTACCCTCTCAGGGATGCGTGCTCTGCTCTGCTGCGTTGCTGTCTTCCGGACCTTACAAAAATGAGAGATCCTCCCATTGTGGGGAGAGGGCACCTAGGATGTGAATTCAGATTACTCAAAGAGTCAGACTAGGATTTAAGAACATTCCATATTTTCTTAATAGGAATGACAAAAGGGCCAGAGTTCTGGAGAGCAGGAGAACACCCGGGCACAGGGTGGTGCTTGCCCTTATGGGGAGGGCTTTGGCGTAGCCAGGTTTCTCATGGGGGAAGGGCAGTGAGGGGCACCTGAGCAGGTAAGGATTTCAGCTTCCCCACAGGGACCACGGCCAGTCTCACAAAAGTTTTAGAAGGAGTCTTTCAGATGACTCTTTGAGAGGAGAATTAACCTCATCTGGATGGTTAGAGCCGTCTTCCTGGCTAATCTGTTTTCTGTGAGACAGAGCACCTGGGAACCATCAGGCCATATCTGGGGGCACCCCATTCTTACCACTCACCAAACCTTTGTTTTTAGGAAAGTCTTATCTCCACAAATGCTCAAGAATCCTTTGTGAGATCAACTGTACTTGAGAATTCTTGAGTTTTTCTTTTTACTTTTTCCTACCTGAAATGCCACTTTTGAGTGCTTATTAGCTCAGGTTTGAAATTTGATGAAGAGGGATTCACATTTCTCTGGTTATCGAAACTGAACAGCAACTGTGTTTCTTTGTAGAGATTTATTTTATTTAAAAGATAAGGAAAAGAAATATACGCTAGTTCAGAAAACCCTACAAAGAAAGACTCGATTAAGTGGAAACTTTCTACAGCCACAATTAGACTTCTGTTACAGAAACAAGTACAAGGGAGGCCAGGTGGGGAGTAGAATGCTCTCAGCCCAGGGACTCAATTAAAAATCCTTTAAAAATGTAATTCCAATCAATTTGGATAGTCTTAGAACATTGCAAGATGTGTGAAAACATGCTTTAAATGCCAGCAACCAGTGAAAAGGGCACGGTTTCAGAAACCCTGCTATAAATTATGTGCCTTTGGCTTTCAGAAATGTGCAGGATACATCACTGAGATATTCAGAATAAATATCAGAGAGAATTGTATAGTCTTTGCATCCAAGAAGGAATGAAATTTTTAAAGAGCTAGTTTTGTTTGGGCTGAGATCCTGAATTTTTTCTTAGGGTTGTCACAACATTTGTTTTGGGAGATGTACAAATCAAATGTGATTATAACAAATATCATTACAACGAAAATATCCCTATCACCAAACAATTTCTAGACCCCAACCAATAGTCCACTTACTTAAAACAATACTGAATGTAACCCAATTCCATTAAGGCAAAATAAATAATGTGGGTTAGTCTCGGAGGTTTTTCCTTCATGATGTACCTCCTGGAATCCACATACGTGAATTGGCAGTAAATGATTTCAAAAATGTTTGTTTACCTTGGGAATATACTGTATGATTTTTTTTTTTAAGTATAGTTTTCCTTTCAAATAATTCTGCATATAGGTCCATATCAAAGCACTTGCTTTTGTGGGAGGGTTCCACCTCAAATGAAATGTTTTGGTCTGATTCTCTGCTTTGCATATTTTAGATTTTTATTTTTATATCTAGAAAAGTTTGCATGTGTAACTTTCCCCTAAAAAAAATTTAAAGTTGCAGTATAATTCCCAGTTTACTCCTTGTAAGCCACCAAAACCATAGGCCTCAACTTGCTCAAATGTAGTAAATGTGAAACAAAACATAGGCTCAAAATACAGTTATAGTGAGTGTTCATTGTCACATGTGAGTAGTTTTTGCCCCTGAGCCCTGGTGGCAGTTGCTTCCAACCTGGCTGTGTGCGCTTTCCTCAGAGGGGTGGCTTTGTAGACCAGGTGGTTCTGGTTGGCGGCCCCTGCCTCTGGCTGTCCCCGGGCCCATCGCCCTGGAATCTTCCCCTTAATTGCCTGCACCTTCTCTAGTCCCTTCACATGACACATGCCTGAGGCTTCCCTTCCTGTTGCGGGAGGTGGCCTGTTGCTTTCCTCGATGTTTATGAAAATTGCCAGAAGGCTGCTCAGTGTAGAGTGAAGAGGCACAGGCTTTGTAGCCACTGTCATTGATTCTAAAAACAACTCGGCCACCTGCTAGCTTTGTGATCTTGGATAATAATAATAATCAGCACTGAGGGTATGTTTATTCCGTGCTGGCTAGGTCCTTCCCTTGCAGCTCTCCTTTGGTTTAATCGTAACAGGCTGAGGACAGTGGAACCCAAAGACTAAGAAGACTTGCCCACGGTCACCTGGAATATAATCTATCTAATGAGCTGATTAGAAGAACAGGGTTAGTCTCCAGCGCTTCCTCTCCACCTCCGCGTGAGGGTCCGTTTAAATCTCATCTGAGCAGACCTTACTGGGTGTGGGATCTTAAGCGTAAGGATTAAAGGACGTGTGTGAGGAGACCCAGCAAAATGCCTGCCGCTTAGGAGGACAACTGTGATAGTATCTGAATTTCTTCCTTTCTTGTCTGTCAAATGCACAAAAATCCAAAGCAAATAGATGCTGATTTTGTGCACCTGTAATAATGCTGTTGTGATGTGTTCACTCGTGCGGGGGCTTATGTGTCACATCTTTACGAGAGTATACTCTTCACTAGGGGAAGGCATGGCATGTGTTTTTAATAATGGTGTTTTGAGGCCATTTTTGTTTCTCGGCATTTTGGAATGTTAAAACACAGTCCTGTGTGTGTTTTTCTGTTAGATTTCTCATATCCAGCAGATGTAGCCTCCTCCTCTTACAGCTCAGAATCTGTTATCTGATTAATTGAAATTTATGCAGATGAAAAATCAGACAAGAGTTTCACTTGTAGCCTCATCTGCTTGTTAGAAGTTAATAAAAATACTCTTACAGCCATAGAATTCCCTAATTTAGGTTTTATAGTTTGTTGTCCTTTTTCTTTCATGGAGAAGCAGGGGTAGTTTTGCTTTTTTTTTTTTTTTTATATATATAACTCCTATTTAATAGTACTTTCTGACTTAAGTGTCTGCAATAATTTGTCATTTTTAAAAAAAGATTTTATTTATTTATTTGACAGAGATAGCAAGAGAGGAAACACAAGCAGGGGGAGTGGGAGAGGGAGAAGCAGGCTCCCCAGTGAACAGGGAGCCCAGTGTGGGATTCAATCCCAGGACCCTGGGATCATAACCTGAGCCGAAGGCAGATGCCCAATGGCTGGGCCACCCAGGCATCCCAATAATTTGTCATTTGTAAATTATTTATGCTTGCTTACAGATGCTCATATTTTCAGTGTTCTGATTGTAATTTTTATCAGCTGACTTTTGAAGATTTATGACACAGATTGAGGAAGGACCACTTATATTTCCTAACTCAGAGGCCCCTTTGGACTGTTCTCAGTTTTTCTTTTCAGGCCATTCGTTCCCTCTGCTACTACTCCTCCTCCCTCCAAAAAAGGCTGACCTTGGTACCTTGGAACAGAAAAGATGGGGTAGTTGGGTAGGAGTCGTGGAGGAATGAATGCTTGATTGCAGTGCTGTATGAATTTGTTGAGAATAACATGAAGAATTAAGTTGGGGGCTACATATGATTGTTATTTATACTTTCAGAATACCAAACTGGGGCCCATGGCTTGATAAGAGCGTTTTTGTGCCAATCTGTGAATCTATTTGGAACGAATTAAGAGAAATGGAATTTAATTAATTTATTTATTTGAAGTGAAAATAAAGTGTGATATCAGGCTATCCTGTCAATCCACAATGGATACTCATTAACAGATATTTATGACTGGGGGCTTTAATCATTTTCAGGATCCCTCTTGTTCCTTGTAAGCACTGTCCATGCCACCCTGGTTAGTCATTCTGTTTCTTCTTTAAACACAGCGCTCAGCTTTTACATTAGGGAGCTGAGGTGAGGAGAGGGAAATGTGCCTTAGAATCCTCTACCAACCACTTTGATCTGATCAGTTCACAGGCATCTCGTAAGTGCTTAAAGCGGGGCTACCCTGGTAGAGTGGCAGTAACGAAATGTTATTTTGTGCTCATTTTAGTCTGCTGCCATATCTGATGGCCTGTTAATTGCCACTGATGTTTGTTTTAAAGACTCTAATTAATGGAATTCTTCACTGTTTTTTGCTCACCAAAGTCTTTCCAACACAGGGCACAACAGATAAAGTAAATAAATCACTGCTTTTGTTACTACTGAAACTATTCTGGTTCAGTAGTCTTAACTCATTGAGGGTACTTTCTAAAATAAAATATGTAGAGGGGCACCTGGTGGCTCACTCTGCTACACGTCTGCCTTCGGCTCAGGCTCACATCTTGATCACAGGGTCCTGGGATTGAGCCCAGGGCTCCTTGCTCAGCGGGGAGTCTGCTTCTCCCTCTCCCTTCGCCCCTACCCCTGCTTGCATGAGTCCGTGCCCTCTCTCAAATAAATAAATAAAATCTTTTTTTAAAAATACGTAGAAAGAAGAAAAGCCAATTGGTGATAGAGTAGAATGAGCACTGGACTGGGAGTCAGGGAATCGGCTGTGTTACCCAGCCTTGTGTATGCCCGCTGTTCTATCTCAACCTCAGTTTTCCCACCGGATTGCATGACTGCTTGCGTTTTTCAGAACCTAGAACTTAAGGCGTATTATATGATAAATATAATGAAGTATTGTGAATTTCGTTTAATATTTGGGAGTATTTTGATGATTCAGTATTTAATAGCAGTACTTTATTGTGCAAAAGTCCCAGTTTATTCGTGGGCCATGTGATTTTTGTGCCTTATCTCATTTTAGAGTGTCCTTTCTTTTTCCTTCAAGATGTTAATTTTAATTATATGTGAGTACTAGACCACAATAACAAGGGACAAGATGACATGGTGGGAGCTTCAAAAAAATTTTTTATGTTAATAATCATAGGTCCTGATAAACAGATTTCTTCCTTAAGCTTTTTGTAAGACATTTCTATATTTTGGATTTATATATAACCAGTGCCAGATTTAACTTTTTATTTATTTTCTTTTGTAGAAATAAACTTAGCACTGAGCCTGTACTGTCCCCCAACTTTTAAGGTTTGGCATCCTCCCAGTGAAACTCCTTTTGAATTTTGTAAGCTTGTCATTAATTTCACATCTGTATTAATGTAGCCTAATGGTGGGTACTCTCTTGCCTATGGAATCAGAAGTGGACAGTGTTAAGACATTTCACATTTACCAAACTCAGAAACTCCAGGAGGAAAATTAAGAAAAGATTAACCTTATCAGGTGCTCTTAGTAAAACTTACTTCCTTTTTTTTTGAATGCCTGTTTGTACATAAAAGTGCGCATCAGATCAGAAGCTTGTTAGCAGAACAAGTAGTGAGTGGCATGCAATTGCTGCACAATTCGGAGAATATTTTGTATTGTATGAAGTGCTCAGGTTTGTTAGAGAATAGCAGAAAATATTAACTGTATTCTGAAATACATGGAATGAGGCGGAAAAGAAATTGGGCACAAGCCTTGTCAAGGATGCAGGATGAGCTTCCTCCAGTTCTGTGTATGGACCTGCCTCTCTGATAATTAGAAACTTTGTTTCTTCGTAATCTTGACCCTGTGAGTCTAATGTAATACAGTTAGAACTAATGTGTAGGCTTTAATCTGTATCTATTGTCTGGGGTAAACCTCCTTGTTTATCAGCAGAATTCCATTACTTGAATCAGAAACTACATGCAGCCCTCATTCTATCCTAGCTTCCCCTCTTATATTTGTAGGACCTCAGACAAATCCCACCACTGGCTTTTTCTTAAGTATTAAAACCAAAGTGTTTGGACAGGAGCTTTAAGTTTGTTGTCCATCATATTCATTCTGGGAAATATAATGTATTGATGCATTAGAAAGAATCTTGGCTATGCTCTGTCTACTGTGGTGAAAGGAGCTCTCCGTCTGCCAGTTCAAAGAACACTGCAGTTTGTTTTTCATGTTTAAGTATACAAATTACAAATAAAAGTCACTTTCATAGATTTGTTAGGTTTCGACAAAGGGCTTGTTTCCTACAGGGTTTTGTGGCAGAAGTCAAGGTCGTTTGGGCCCAGCCTTTTTCCTCATAGAGTGACAGGGACGTACATACCGAGAATGTCATAAAATCTCTAGCTTTCATATTCAGGTGTTGGAGCACATTTTCTTGGGAACTGGAGATACAACATCCCCATTACGGTGGCCCGCTTCTAAAAGCATACTGCTTTTCTAGCCACATAGTCACAGGTATTTAGTGATTTGGTAGATAACTTACTGAGAAAGCTATACACTTTCCTTAACTGTCCCTTAGGGAATATTTTATGTATTTTTGTAATCTGATTTTTTAATGACTTTTGGGCATGCAGGAAAATGTTACCAAGGGTAAAATCTTGACTAGCTTGAATTCCCTCACTTGCATCTCAGGGAACCCTGTTGTCTTTGTAAAGATCTCATGCCGTAAAGAAGGCCACCCTGGTGCAGTGCAAGTTGACAGTGGCTTAGAGTTTGGACCCGGAATGGCCATATGCTGTGGTTTTCTTAAGTTAAAACTTCATTTTAAAAGAAAGAGAAAGGTAAAATAAGTTTACAGTCTCTCCTGAGACTGGGCAGGCCTAGCCTTACCTTCATCTACTACCTTAACCCCTGCAGTTGGTATCCACTACCCTGACATCCAGAGAGCTCTGAAAACAAAGTGTTTGCATCTCATTTGGTAACAAAACTGAACTGACTCTAGAAATATGAATGTTTGGCTATGGGCTCTTATCAGAGCATGTACAGTAAGTGTATCTCACTCCAAAACACTGAATGTTTCAAGCACATCTGGCCTCTGAAGGATTTCCTGACATGTAGCCTCTAAGTGCAGCCTTAGAACTTGTGTGCTTATCTTATCTCTAACTTTTCCATGGACAAAATGCTTTGAGGGCAAAGACCTTGTCCTTTCCGGCTTTGAGCATTCCTGTATTGCTGTCGGGGTGCCCCTGTCACAGCAGTCCTTCTTTGTTACACTCTTGAATAAACCAGTGGAGGGAGGGAATAGCGTGCAGCCGACTCAGCCCATTCTCCTTCAAACAAGTCAGCCCACAATTTCTTGTCCAGTGTCCCGGGCATAGTAAGTTAAGCCACGAAACTGGGTTGACAGATAACTGAAGTTCTTAAGATGACAACTTATGACCTTCCCCTTGCGTTTAAAATAATGAGAATCGGGGCACCTGGGTGGCTCAGTGGCTTAAAGCCTCTGCCTTCCGCTCAGGTCATGGTCCCAGAGTCCTGGGATCGAGCCCCACATCAGGCTGTCTGCTCAGCAAGGAGCCCGCTTCCTCCTCTCTCTCTGCCTGCCTCTCTGCCTACTTGTGATCTGTTAAATAAATAAATAAAATCTTTAAAATAATGAGAATCAAAATGCTCAGGCCTCTCAGAGTGGTGAGCCGAGCTGGGTGGCGTGGCAGGTCATACCGTGCATACCCCCGTCTTTCCTCTCTCAGGACTTGCTGAGTGCCCCCTGCGGAGAGAATACTGGAAACTTGATAGGATTGCTGTGCTGATATTCTTCAGAGTGTAAGAAAAATGAAGGAATACACCACATTCTCTTGAAGTTCTATAGATGAGGGGCGGGCAGACTAGGGCCAAATTCATTTCTTACTTTTCTTGTTCCTTTCCTTTTCTTTTTCTGTGACCCATGAACTAAGACTGGTTTTTATATTTTTAAAAGGTTGTGAACAAATAAAGAGAATGCAACAGAGACCTTATGTGGTCCACAAAGCCTAAAATGATTACTAGCAAGCCTTTCGCAAAAGAAGTTGGCCAACCTTTGATACAAACCATTAATTTAATTCCCAGCCTAACTCCCTCTCTTTTGGATGAATCCTTCCCTCCTTTGTGCCTATGCTTTGTGTTCAGGCATCCCCCGACTCCATGGTCATTCTTCTAAGGGCTTAGGTGATACATTGTGTGTGTGAAATGATAATTCTAAAAAGGTGCTTTTTATTGTCTTTTTAAAATGTCCTCAGGAGGAAATTTAAGTGAAGATGAGATGTAGAACTAAGCGGAGCGTAAGCATGAAGTTGAGAGTTGTTTTAATATTCAGATGTGGAAAAAACCAATTACAGGGCTTCCACGACACCTGTCCTGACTAGTTTTATGGAGGTATCATTACTCTGATCCCTTTATCTTCAACATTCCTTTGATTCCCCAAATTGTTTGCATAATTTGAATACTGAGAGCTATTTAAAAATATTAACTTGGGAAAATAATCTGTTGCTTTTTAAAGAAATGATATTTAATTCATATCTAACTTACGTAATCCTGGAATATCAATGTAGTTTAGGATTTATACTGGGAACTATTCTGTTTTTTCTAAATTATTTCAGTTACATCAATATGGTTTTTATATCTTGCTTTTTTACTCCATGGATTGATCAGGTGTGAGTAATCTCACTGACCTTGTTGTATTTTCCTGAC
Source organism: Martes martes (assembly GCF_963455335.1). Classification (NCBI taxonomy): domain Eukaryota; kingdom Metazoa; phylum Chordata; class Mammalia; order Carnivora; family Mustelidae; genus Martes; species Martes martes. Next base: position 19,865,099 of record NC_137900.1, read on the forward strand.
TTCATGTCAGGGTATTAGTGAAAATCAGTTCAGGTCTAGAGTCAGAATCCCTGTATTCTAATACCAGCTTTCCTTCTCTCTACCTCAGGCAGTCCCTAAATCTCACTAGACTTCTGTTTGCTTATCACTAACATGGTGGTGATAATAATATCCTAACAAAGTTTTGGAGAGGGCAAATGCAATGATAGATGTGGCAATGATTGGAAAATTATAGAGTGATTTTTCAAATGTCAGTTGGTATTGGTGAAGCAGTAATGACTCTATGATAGCTTACCATTTATACATATGTTGATTCATTTCTTGAGGTATTAGAACTGATAAGTAGAAAGGAATGAGCTTGCTTCTTAATTTACATTATTTTCATCTATTCTTTATAGCTTAAAGAAGGGAAAGGGGCATGTATTTTACGGTACTTATACTTAATTAAATGGTAATATCAGTTAGCAGTAGCATAATAGTCTTCTAAAATTTGGTGGTATAAAATGAAAACTATATGTTATATCTTTTTTTTTTAAGATTTTATTTAGTTGAGAGAGAGCGAGAGCACAAGCAGGGAGGAGGGGCAGAGGGAGAAGCAGACTCGCCACCAAGCAGGAGCCCCAAATGGGACTCAATCCCAGGGCCCTGGGATCATGACCTGAGCCGAAGGCAGACGCTAAAGTGACTGAACTCCCCAGGTGTCCATGTTGTATCTCTTTAGTCTCTATGTTAGCTGTGGGAAAAGTCCTTCTACCTGGGCTGGGCTGATCTTGTCTGAAGTCAGCTGGGTGGTCTAGAATGTCTTCAGCTGAGATGATCTGGCTCTCGCCCATGTGTTTCTTGTAGCCACCCAGCAGGCTAGCCAAGGACTTGTTTTTTGTTTTTGTTTTTGTTTTTGTTTTGCAGTGGCAGAGTTTAGGTGAGCCTTTGATGCTGTACTCTTGGCCAGAGCAATTCACATGACCAAGTCTAGGATCAGTGTGAGAAAGCACTACCAAACGGGGCTACGGGGAGATCTGAAAAACAGTGGCCGCTTTTGCGGTCAGTCTACACAGTGGTCTTAGGAGTAAAGGAAGATCTTCCCAAGTGGGAACCAGAGGAGAGTCTGGCATGTGAGTCAGGGTAGTCCTGTGTTCTTGTGAACATCTTGCATAATTTCAGTGCTTACACACTCCCATTCCTCATCACTGTACTAGAACCTTGGCAGCCTCACAATCCGACTGCTTCACAAGAAATAGCCCACGCCCAAACACGCACCTCGTGTGTTTTAAATAATACAAAGAATATTGTTTCCAAGACAACTTTGATGAAATGTCAGCTTTCTCTAGGTTCTAAACCCACATAAGAAGCATTGTTATCCTCATCCCTGCCGGGTAATTTGTATACTGCAGGAGTTTGTTTGGAAACATGCCTGTTGTTCTTTAAAATATGCTTAATGCTAGATTAGAGAATAGATTTTTTTTTTTCCTGTTTATGCAAGCTCATTTCTAAAGCATTTAAAATAAAGAGCTTGGGCATGTATGGTATTTAAAAACCCTTCACATGATGTTTTTAAAACAGATCAATTTCAGCATTAAAATGTTAGGAATTCAGCCAAGGAAAATTCAACTTGGATTGTATAGCTGTAATGATAATGTATTATAACCATCTTCTTTGAAAGTGATTGTACCAGCGAGTTGAACCTGGTGAATTACATAATTTAAGAGTGTTTGCCAGAACACTGTTGTAGGGGTATTATTCAAGCCTCTCCTAAACAAAAGCAAAATGAAAGATGGATTTTATTATGAGGTACTTAAGTCACAAGAATCGTTGTCACAAAATATCTAAAGATAACTCATTTGAATTGAACAGAAGGTCATATGTCTGCATGTCAGTTATCACACTAACTACTTGGCAGAATATTAGGATGAAAGAGAGCATGATTTCTGGTTTTTTAGCTTCTTTGGCTTGAATTAAAAATGAGTTTGCTTATTACTTTACCCAAAAAGTATTTCCAAGTCCAAAGTTATCTCAGAGATTGAGATTTTATTGATTTGAAATATTGGCTTCCAAGTCATTAGGAAGTTTACACCTCAGTCACATTATTCAGGCATATCATTAATCTTTTTAAAACTTTTTTTTTTTTACAGCTCATATATTCTTGGTTCACACTCAGCCCAGTAGCCCTTTGTCTCAAAGGACCATACATCGCACGATGAGTACTTTTGTGGGTCTGTGGCATCTTGTCTGCTGCTCCCCTCAAGATCTTGAGTGAGAGAATGTTTTAGAGAGTCAGGTTCATCATTTTGCAGTATAAATATTGTTCCTTTGGAGAAGTGCTGCAGGTCGAATTCCTTAGTACTTTCAGTGATGGAGATGAGGCAGGACTCTGAAATAAGAAGGGGGTGGGGAAACGTTCGTTTTAAAAGCCAGTGCCTCTACCTTGACACTGAGACTGCCTGGATATGTGAGAAGGTCATCTAGACAGAATAGTTCCCGAGGTGCTTCAGTGACAGTGTCACTGTTGCGGGGGATGGGGACAGGGAAGTACATGAAGTGGGAGAGGAGAGGGCCACGTGAAGACAGGCAGAGACTGGAGCTATGCTGCCACGCACTAGGCAGCGCCAAAGGTTGCCAGCAACCACCAGAAGCTGGAGATGCAAGGAGGGGTTCTTCCGTAGAGACTTGAGCGGAAGCATGGTCCTCCTGATACCTTGGGCACGACTTCTAGCCTCCCAAGCTGTGAGAGAACACATTTCTGTTGTTTTAAACCACCTGGTTTGTGAGAATTTGTACCGCCGCCCTGGGAAACTAATGTCGCTCGCAAGAGTTAAGTTTATCTGTCAGTTTTGTTCCATCACTCAGTGTAGCAATTGCTGTGTGATGGTAAATACAGTGAGCATCTCCGTACGATAAGCTACAAAACTGTTCTTTGTTAAATGCTCTTAAAATAGTGCTCTTCAGTCAGGAGCCAAGTACAGGCACTGTACTTAGGCTGTGGGGACACAGTGGTGAAAAGATAAGTGTCTGCCCTCATGGAGCTCACAGTTCATTGAGAAGAGAAGCATTCACTATAAAATTAAGAATTCTGATAACATTGCCTCAGTGGTTGTTTATTTATTTATTTTTTAAAGATTTTTTTTTTTTTTTTTAACAGAGATCACAAGTAGGCAGAGAGGCAGACAGAGAGAGAGAGAGGGAAGCAGGCTCCCCGCTGAGCAGAGAGCCCGATGTGGGACTCGATCCCAGGACCCTGAGATCATGACCTGAGCCGAAGGCAGCGGCTTAACCCACTGAGCCACCCAGGCGCCCGCCTCAGTGGTTTTTAATGGAGTCTGCATTCTTGTTCCTTTTTTGGTCATTGTCTAGAATCCTAATCGACCTTTGGATGCAGCCTCAGTTGATGGGACAAGGTGCCCGTGCTTGTCATTCCCTTGGGAGTTAGTCTGGCTGCAGAGATTCATAGCACCCACAGTCGTCAGCCCGCATCCTCCGTGGTCCTGTGTGGTGGCCCCGCCGAGGCCACATTTTCTCTCGTGTTGCCATCTTTCTTCAGAAGTATAAAGTGGAGACTATACAGCTTCACAGCTTTTCCTTTTCTGGAAGTTTTCTTTTTTAATACACGTTTTAATGTTCTTTTCATCTTCTGTATCTATAGAATTTTAAGTTTTCATTTACTACATGTTTCAGACTTCTCGGCCTAGGTAGAGTGTATTTGAACCCAGGACTGTCAGATTAATGAAGCAAGCTCCTTGTCATTCTCTTGACTCCTCTTGTGTCCTCTTTTACTGATGATTCCTTGTTGCTCTGTATACAGGTTGGTTTCTTTTGACAGCACACAGGCATCATTTCCTGTGCCTCTTATTAAAATCAGAGGACCGTCTTCCAAGTGTCTGCCCTGTTGGTTTGAGTTACTTCGTCCTCGGGATTCAGGTTTCTTCCTATATAAAGGGAGGAGGTTGAAGTAGACAGGTGCTTGTCAAACATTTAGTGAGCATGAAAGGGACACGTGGGTTAACTGCAGATTCTGATTCAGACGGTGTGGGGCGGGGCCTGTGGTGGTGACTTTCCAACAAGCTCTCAGAGGAGATCTGCATGCTGCCGGACGGTGAGTGGGCTGTCCTCAGGAGTAAGCGAGGGACTAGATTTCCCCAGTCCCTCCCAGATAAAGATGAGCACTTCCAGTCTTGTTCAGTAGAATCTGCCGATAGCCGTGAGCTTTCCATTGAGAAGGCCCACGCTGAGCTTGGCATTCCAGTGTTCTTACCAGCCCTGCTCGCTGCGTCCCACCGGAAGGGCCAAGGTACACTCGGTGCCCTCCAGTAGTGCTTGAAAGGACCTGCCATCTGCACTTCACGTTTGATAGCTTGATCCATTTTCTTAGACTGAAGCTAAACCCACTTTCTAATGTATAATTAGCCTCAGCCTTCAGGTTACGTAGTTCTTGGTGTGGCTATTTGCCTTGGGTTTCCCCATTCCTTCATCTTGTAGTAATGATAGATTTATAACTGTCCTCATAACTATGATTAAATGTCTCAATTCTTTTGCTTTATATGGCGTTCTTGGCCACTTAATTACACTACATTAAATGGTATGTTGTTGCTGTCAGTGCACTTGGATTGCGTTGTGGATAGCGTCTTTGGATATTTTGAAAAATGTTCCTATCATACAATTTGAGCTTGTAAACAGAAGTGCTGAGCATGCATAAATGCGCCTTAAGAAATTATTTCTTTATTACTGTTTAGTTGAACTGATGGTGACACTAAACATCAAGACTTTGATGTTTTATGCGGCATTCTTCCCCACTAATTAACTTCATTAGTGCAGTTAATTACTGGGGAAGAATACCATATAAAACATCAAAGTCTTGATGTTTAATCACAGCTTAAAAAAGAAGTTTTATACTCTTCAATTGCCAAACACATTCCAATTAGCCGAAGGAAGGTCAAACATTTTGTTTTCCCTCTTCTGGTCTTCCAAGCTTTTCCTGCGCTTCCGGTTGACCATTGCTTACTTGAGCCTGAGTGTTAATTCTCTAGGCAAGTTGACAGTGGCATGTGGAGGGCGAAAGCTCTTCCCACAAGCTATAAACCAGCGTATCTGAGAGACTTGGTTTCTGCAAAAGGTAGTGAAGGTTTCTTGTAACATGCTGATGGCGGGGGTAGATTACTCTCAAGGAATAATGGGTATTTTTCTCATGTACTAATTTTATGATTAATTTAGAGCCACTCCATTTTCCTATATGTTACCCTTTTGAGCCATCTAACATCTGATAGGCGTATTTCTTTAATGAACTCAGACTGCAAAGCTGAAGAAACAGATATGGTTTAAGGGGATACATTGCAAGGATGGGGGGCCTACAAAGTTGATTGTATGACTTCTTCCGTGAGACTAGTAGTCAGGCAACAAGAATAAGAACTCCTTCTCAGGTCATTTCCCTGTGGTGTGTGTGTTAGATCAGTTTTTACTGTTTTTTTGGTTTTTTGTGTGTGTTTTTTTTTTTTAATCAAGCGGGGTTTGCAATAGCATAATGCAGTTCAGATAAGCAATTATTGTAATTGACCTTGGCGATGAGTATCCTTGGCTTTTACCACAGTTTACTTAATACCTGAGGATGGCCAATTATCTCATAATACCCACTTTATTGAGATTATTGTTTTAATTATGGCACTCAGAATACATCACTTTGTCAGCATTGTGGAGTCTTGCTTGGGAACACCACATCCAGGCGTTCAGAAATGTGTAAAGAGCGTGTATCCTCATCTTATGACATGGTTGTGATTGAGTTTTTTCTCACTCTCAACTCCAAACTATGATTTTGAAATACGTTATTTCTTCCCACTTAAATGTGGGTCCTCCTGGTGAGAACAGCCACAGGGAGATAAAGTCTGGGATGCTATCACTGCCTCTGAGCTAATTGTGCCCTCTGAAAGGGCTGGAGGTGACTTGGTTCTAGCAGGTAGGTGGTTCAAGTTGATCAGGCATTCTAACTGACAGCAGTCCCAGCGGCTGCTGATTATCTGAATACACCCTAGGTCAGAGGTTCTCAACTTTAGAGTTACTTGGGGGCTTGTAAAATTGCTGGGGCCCCCCTCCTCTGTCTGACTCCATTGCTCTAGGGCAGGGCACAGGTGGCATTGTGTTGTAGTTGTTGTTTAAAGCTCCACGGGGTGAGTCTGTTGTGAAGTCAGGGTGGAGAATCACTGCCCATTGAATTCCTCCCCACCAGCTTGTCTCATCTACGACCCTGTCTCAGAGAATGGACACCTTCTGTCCTTGCTGCTCTGTGTTTTACTCTTCTCCTCTTCCTGCCAGACTTAGCCTAGCCTTCCCCCTTGCCTGCCATCCCTTGAGTCCAGTTTGGACCCTGGCAGCGCTTACTCCTCCTTCCCATGCCGTGCCCGGCCTCCTGATCCCACAGCGGTCTCAGGGGCCAGCGCCTGCCCCTTCTGAAACGTCTCGCCTTGCTCTTCTCTCCACGTTTTCTGGTCACCACGGAGAGATGTCTTGCCTCCCTGCTTTCTAAGTTTCCTTGAGTTGGGACGGACTTTATTCTTTAGCATTTATCTCCAGTGCCTAGTAAACCACTTTGTGGAAGTGTAATTCTGGCTGATTAGATCAGTTGTGTGCACCACTCCCCCGCCCCGCCTTCTGTGAGGAGCAGGGAGGATGCTATCACATGTGCCATGTGGTCCCATGACCACCTTAAGGTTAAGAGCTTTCTTATGGGATACCTAGGAAAGGACAGGAACCCTTTCTTTTTCCAGTAGAAACCTGTGTCACAGTGAAAATGAATGAAGTATTTACAAACTTGATTTCATTCTAATTATATGCATACAAACATACCTATATCCACATACCTAGATTTGTACAAATATATACATATAAATACATATATATATATATATATATGCACACACCCTGGAATATACGCATACTGACACACACCACACACGTATGATTGTATGAAGTAAGTCACCAGGTGACGTCCCTCCATCTTTCTGAAATCCATGCTGTTCTCCCCTTCTCCAGCACCGTCTCCAGTCTGAGCCGCTGTTGTCTCCCTAGACCACTGCTTCCCTTCCACAGCTCTGTTAGCTGCAGGCCCAGCAGAGATCTGCTAACTGTATGAGTGTAAGCAGGAACACCAAAACTGGTGAAAGCTCAGTTTTGACGATCTGAATCAAAATTTTTAATTTTAGCATAGTGCAAGGTTTATATTGTACACTTAGTGTCGTTTTTATTTTTAATTACTGAGAGTGGAGGGAAGGTAAAGTAGTCTATCTTAAGTACTTTTTTTTAAGTACTTTTTAAAGTCTTAACTCTTGACTCTGGCCCCTGTCTAACATAGAACTTTCCAAAGATGATCTTAATGATGTTTAGAGCGTGTGTCATCTCCTCATCCCTTCAGTGGCACTTAGTATAAAGCAGACTTCACCATGGCCTGCTGAGCCCCCCACAGCCTGGCCCCTCCCTCTGCCCAACACCAGCACCCCCCAGCAGGCCCCCAGCCCTCCTGGCCCTACAGTGTCACTGCAGACTTCCTTCCCCTTCAGGGCCTGCGCAGGTGCTGTTCCCTCTGTCTCCAGCGTTCTTCTCCTGGCTGTTCACACAGTTGGCTCCAGCTATCGCTCCCGCTGTCAGCCTGAATGTCATCTCTTTGAAGAGGCCATCCCTGGCCACCATATCAGTAGGCTGAATTTTAGCATTCTGTTCATGTCCTTTGTAACACATTGCCATTTGCGCTTATTAATTTTTTATTAATACATTAATACGAGCGTATTTTTATGCCCCCTTACTACAGCAAGTGCTTTCTGAGGGCAGGGTCTCCATCTGCCCTTTTTCCTTACAGCCCAGCGGAGTGCCTGGTCCTCAGGTCAGCAACTGACAGTATTCAGTTTTCCGCAAGGGAAACACATGCTGTGTCCCCACAACCCCGTTAGTCCTCACACCTCACTAACTGTAGAGTCATTTGTCAAGCTCCAGTGAAGTTGGGGTTGCAAGTTTAGACTTCACTCTTACCCCAGCTCAGTGTCATGTCAGAAGGTGTGCTTGATAGGAATTCTGCAAAGGAGGAAGAGCAGATCTTCTGAAGAGGGCACTAAGCCAACAAGGCAGGTAGATGCCCAGAGTAGGGAATCTGCTGTCTGAAACATTTGAATCTACACACACTGTGTAGTGGCCTTTGCGCAGAGCCCCGAGGAACTGCCCATCACCCTCTTTCAAAGGAAAGCCAGGAGGAGACACTGTAGCTGCTCTCGGGGCATCTTCTTGCCTGGTTGGATCTGGCAAAGCCTTAGACTTTGACTTCTCGGGTTGATTCCAGAAGTCTGCATGAAAGAAAGGGAGCAGTGTGCCTGCCACTTCGTGTAGCTGTCTCATTTAATCTTCAGGATGATCTCATAGGACAGAGATCTTTATTTTACAGGTATGAACACTGAGGCTTCAGGGGCTAACTTGCCAGAATTGCACAGCTGAAAAGTGCTGGCCGGAGATTTGAAACCAGAGCACTCTCTCTCTAGCGTTTGTGACTGATCATTTCCACCCCCTTCCGTCCAGATGCCACAGTGCCTTAAAACCGGAGCCTTTCTCACATTGTGTCCCCGGCGTCTAACACCCTGCCAGTATGGAGTGGCGCTCCGCTCAAGCTGTAGGAGTTTCCTGGCGTCACTGCATGAGACTGTGCTTGCGAAGTCTTTTGTTGTTCTTTGGAAAGAGGAGTATGGCCTCATTTTTTGATCCACCGGCTAGTATTGAAAGCACTTCTACAAAATCACCCTCTGTCCCTCCAGTGTGGCTGGCTCTTGCAGGGCTGCTAGTGGCCTCTCTGACCCACTCTCCGTTCCCAGAGGAAGGCCTTGCCTGTACGCTTCAGCTGACTTTTAGTGGCTCAAGGTCTGTGACTTGCCATTTGATGAATCCAGTACTGGATGCCTTGGTGCACATACAAAGTTGTAGGACCTTCTGCATCTAATTCCTATGCCCTGGGGTCTTACAAACAAAAAAGATTAGCAAGAGGCTGGACCGTTGGCTGTGTTAGTGGAGGGCTATCCTGCGACAGGATGCATATGTGCGTGTATGTGCGCGCGTGCATGCAGATGGGCAGGGAGAGGGTTATACCTGCACTTGGAGTTACTTTCGTCTTCATCCGTTCAGTCAGTGAGCATTTACTGGACTGTCCATACATTATGAAGTACAGGATTCCGTCAAGCCGTAATTAGTAGTAAATAGCAAAAGCATACCACCGGGCTAGTGCTCTTGCTTTTTAACAAAAGAGTGATTGATCAGATGGTATTCCCTCCTTTCTCACTGTGGTGAGTGAGAGGATTTTCTTCCAGCCCATTTTCAGCATGCTGCTATTACCGCCCCATTTAGCTCGGTGCCAAATTGCAGTCGGCTCCGTTCACTTCTGTTTACCCGAGCAGCGCTGCAGTGATTAAATGTCACTGGGGACACCAAGTATACAAAAGTAATTAACCTAAAAGGACGTGTTAGAATAAGGGTCAACAACCTCTTTAGCCCACCGTGCCCCCAGCAAGACTAAGTATTGACAGAGGTGTCGCCGGCGGGGCAGGGGCCAGGTGAGGGGTGGGAGGGAAGGAAAAAGGCAAGGTCAGAGAAGCCGGAGCAACAGACCAGCACTCACAGTTGTTCGGGGTGGCAAGTAGACAGCTCTGAGACGTGACCTGTAGTTCCCTTATAATTTCGCTCTTTGACCTATGATCGAATGGTGGTTGGCGGTGGAGGGGGGTGGTGTTAGACCATGAACTGACTTCACTTTCAGCATCCGAGCCCTGATTAGGGCTGTTTCCTGGTTAGACCAGACTAAGCTTGCTTGGCACTTGGTGAATCAACCTGTTCTTCCAGTGTTTTCGGTATTTTGTCAACCCTGCATCTTTACACCTACTTGTCAAATGAAAGCTGCTGCTTGGAATCATTTCGTTGGAAAGATTTGAAATTGCATCTCTAAGAATCTGTCTGGTTTGTTTTCATCCCTCAGTATACTGAAGTCACTTGTTAAACTGATATTAATGCTTTACATACTAAAATTTATGTAAAACTCTAGATAGTCCTATGTGACTTAACAATCAGCCATTTTAAAGCTCCTTTAAAAAACAAACAATCAAGTATTATCTCTGTCTGCCCTATATTTGGCTTTTTCTTTCATTACCTGTGTGTGGTGACTTACTATCCAGGAAAAAAAAGTGAGTAGTGAGGGATTTTTTTTTTTTTTTTTTTTTTTCCTTTTACCACATACCTCCTTGGGAGATAAACATTCTAGGAGATCCCCAGGGATCACTATTCTCTAAATGAGCAGCCACAGAAAAACTGCTGATGCCTGCATTCTTCATGTGGTCGGTCTGTCAGGCAGGATTCATTTAAATCCTGCCTTTTTGGTGGTCAGACCTGAGTAAGATTTGTTTCTCCCTGGTCACAGACAGGTGATGAGTCCATGATGATAGACGAAGGAGAGCCAGTTGAAAAATGTCTCCCTTATGTGGAAGATTTATCTCTCTTAGAATAAGAAAAATTGGTGGCCTTGATACGTTTATGCAACAACAAATATTTCTTGTGTGTCCACTCAGAGGTCAGATCGTGGTGCTGACCTTGGGGGAGGGGGCCTGTGCCCTTGCTGATGGGGAACAAACAGGGAAAAGGTACCACCTTTGACCCTCTCTTCCACCTGGCATCTCTTTGGCCTTTGTTCCAGTTTTAATTTATGCACCGCTTCCTCTCAGTGTCTTTTCAGCATAGCCCTAAAAATTGTCTTGTCACTGTATCACTTTCAAAATTACCACTTTCGACTTTTGAAGGGTGCCTCCTTCTTTTGGTGTGCCTGCACACACCTGCACTCGCACCCCCCCCCACACGCAGCTGTTCTTCGACTATGGCAGTCATTAATACTGGGTGCTGAGAATACAAAGAAATAAGGCACAGTAGCTTATGCCCTTCAGGAATGCATAACCTCTACTCTCAACACAATGAAAATAATATGGGAGGAAGTAAGACATATGCACGAGTGTTGTTGCCTGAGCAGATCAAGTTTTGTAGTCACTCCTTTGTTCAGCAGCCTTTAACTGAGACACCAAACCAAGTGGATGGTCTCTGCCTTTGTGGGACTTTTAGTCAAGTGGAGGAGACAAGAAAATAATCAAAATGATGGGCATGATACAAATGCTAGGAAGGAAGTAAAATAAGGGGTTATGATAGAGATTTCCAGGAGAGAGCTCCTTGGGTAATGCCACCGACAAGCCCTTTCTGTGAAAGTGGCATTTAAGCTGAGGCATAGGTGAAAAATGCTAGCCACTCAGAGGTTGGGGAAGAGTTCTTGGCAGAAGCCCACACTGAGCGATGAAAGACAGTATGGGGTGTCCAGCATCCAACAAAGAGACTTTGAACTCAGATTGGAGAAAGTAGGCAGCAGCCAGGTCAGGCCTGTTCTTCTATAAAGTGCCAGATGCTTGTGTGAAGGGGCACGATTCCTGTTGTGCCTTTAGGATCCTTGAGGCCTGTGGCATCGAGTATAGTAGCCACAAGCCACATGTGGCTGTTCAGCCCTGGAAACGTGGCCAGGGCTGAACAGCCACATTTGTCGAGATGTGCTGCAAATGCAAAATACGGGCCAGACTTCAAAGACCTAGTACTTAAAAAAAAAAATCATGTACAATGTGTCACTAATAATTTTGATATTGATTATATGTTGATGTATTTTTAGGTACAGTGACTTAAATAAATAAATATATGACTAAAATTAATTTTACTGTTTCTTTTCAATTTTTTAAAATCTGGCTACTAGAAAAATTTAAAATATATCTGTGGCTTCTGTTCTAGAGCACAAACTTTGGTGTTTTAATGAAGGACCTTAAGACCAAATTGTCCAACTGTTTTTTGCCATATTGAGATGGTATGAAGAAGACCTGAAGTTTTTTATTAGCCATCTGAAAGGCAGCCTCCCTTTAAATTGATATACTGTTGTTGCCTATCTGTGTTCCTGCTGAATTACCCTCAATGTTGTAGAGTATATTTGCATACATAATACATAAGAATATATATGAGGCTCTTGGAGTTAACACTCTCTGGAAGAAAAAAATGTTTAGCCTTTCAAATAGATTAAAACAGTTTACTGGAAAAAATAGCAACATGAAAAGACTTTCTTTTCCAATAAATTTTAATAGTTACTAAAATGGGGATTCTGGTCCATTAAGATAGAGCTTGCCAAGTCTTCAAGCTGAGTCACTTATTTTCTCTGAGCAGCTACTCTACTCCAGTTTCTTTCAAAGCAGCTGTTAGAAGTATGTTGATATTTCAATTCAAGAACAGAACACAGTGCAACTATAGGTCTAAAGTCAATTCCCCTTCCCAGAAAATTAAGGAAGGAAATTTTTGCCAGTCCCCCCCTTTTTATTTTAGTCCAGTTAACCTCATGTACCAGGTCATACTTGTCAGTGTGACAAGTAACATTGATTATAAGGTGGTAGGTGAATGAATGATCTAGGATAAATTTTATGGGTGCTATACAAAAAAAAAAAAAAAATCCCAGAAAGAGGTGACAGGTGCATGTGTCTGTACTTTACAAAGTACATACAAGATTTATAGAGTCTCTGTTAGTGAGGGAAGGGAATTCTTGGTGGAGAACAAATGCATGTAGGAACTTTAGGTCTTGTGAACTTTAAGGAGGTCCATTGGATTCAAGGGCATGCGGCCGGTGGCTTTGGGGTGATTAGCTAGGTTAAAAGATGGGACTTTCATGTACCATCTGTGGGCTCACTTCTCCATCAGTGGTAAGGGGATGTACTTGTCCCTTCTCATTCTCCCAGTTGCTTGCTCATGTGACCAAGCAGTTCAGACCAAGAGCAGACAGTTTGCTGTCAACAGAGTGAAGCTAAGATGCCTACACAAGGATCAAACCTGTTATTTTTGGTGTCAAAGCATCATGTTCCAGCAGCTCAGCTCGCCAGCTAAAGTAACCGTATTTAATGAAATTTCTGGGGTGGAGCCAACAGCTTTATTCCAGGAAGAGGAAATAACAGTCAAGAAACCCCAGGAGGACATTAAGATAATGTTCTAATTTAAAATCAATTTTATTGATACCTTATAAATTATTATAGCATTTTATCCTGACCAAGTAATACATAATGCTGAGGCCATGGAAACAAAACATGAATGAATGACTGTTGAAGTGCTGTATATTTTACTGCATGAAGCACAAAATATGTAGGACTTCTGTACTCAAGTATTTTTAACTCATGAAGCCTTCTGGATAGCAAGGTATAGATTTCATTCATCTTTGTATTTCTGTACTTTAGTGGGTATTCAGTAGATACTTGTCGAAAGAGCCCGTAAGTAGACTGAGACCGTGTAGGGGTCTCACATTAGCATAGGGAATTGGAGCTCTCCATGATGCTAGCTACTGTGTTCCCAATACGTGTGCTCCATCTTGGGGGCAGCGTTCTAAGCAGATAGCCTCGTTTCGCCCATTGGGGAACTGGAAGCTTAGAGAAGTTCTTTAGCTTGTCCAAGGTCACACAGCTGGTGGTACAACCCAGTCTGGAACCCAGGGCTGTCTGACCCTTGTACCCATACCATAACTATTGTGGATACTGCCTCTCTTTTTAATCATTCCTCTCTCAGTTCCTCTTGTTTTGATTATCTGCCAGGGAAATTTATTTTGCCCCAAGTGTCTCTTAACCAGGAGAGAAGCAGAAAGACAAAGACAACAAGAGAACGTTTTAAAGAGCGTGTTGTTCATGACATGTTGTAGAAGGTGAAACATTTATTAAGAACAGATTCATTATTTTATATGGAGATTATATTTTAACAAGGGCAGATCTTCAGAAAGTCCCGGTCATTTTTGAAGGTGAATTTTGATTTATGTTAATTTGGAAAAAGCAAGTTCTGTGAGGGTTATATACAGATTGTGTTTTTAATGACTTCCTTAATCAAGCAGGTTATTTTTAAAAAGTCTTACTGTAGTGAGCAGTAAACTGACACCAGTGACTAGCTTAGAGCCCTACCATATTCAGGTTTTTCACCATGAGCATGCTATAAATTTTAAGTTAATTTACATAAATTTGCATGTGTTATGAGTCAGTATGTAAGATGTGTACATTTTAGCCAAATGATTTTTGTTTTTTAATTTTTCCCAACTGAGGATTATTTTCTCTATCTCTGCTGGTTATTTTTTTAATAGGTGGGATAGTAAATATTAAAATGTTTTATTAGTTATAAAGAACTAAATGAATAGAAATGAAAACATTCAGTGTAACACTATATAATAAAACCTCAATCAGAAATGCACTGGGTGGAGGCGGGGGGCGCTCCTGGGTGGCTCAGTGGGTTAAAGGCTCTGCCTTCAACTCAGGTCATGATCCCAGGATCCTGGGATCAAGCCCTGCATTGGGCTCTCTGCTCAGCAGGGAGCCGCGCCCCCTCCCCCCCCCCGCCCCGCCTGCCTCTGTGCCTCCTTGTGATCTCTTTCTGTCAAATAAATAAAATCTTTAAAAAAAAAAAAAAGTGCACGGGGTATTGTGCTATGTTTGTTTGGTATATATAGGTTTATTGAGGATATTACTTTTATTTTAGAACTTGTTGAAAGTATTTTGTAACTCTGAAATGCTTTGAGGACTAGTAAACAAATTGGCCCAGTGTGACTCATGATTGTCGGGCTCCTACTGAAGGCCCTTCCGCTTGGCAAGGGGAGTGGGCTGAGTCCCTGCTGATCTCAGGCTGATTTCAGGCAGTATATTGGCCTTTCCGAATTCGAGAGTGTCAACTACATTCATTTCTGTTTTAGTCCTATGTTTTGTTGTTGTCCTGTTGTAGTCCTGTTGTTGTTGTTGTTACAGAGGAAATGATGCTTGAGGACTTTAGTTATGGCATCAGTGAAGGGTCACCAGGCCTCTTGAGCCTGTCTTCTCCATCCTGCTCTCCCCCGCTGCCATTTAACCAGCTCCCTCTGAATTGTCCCTGACCCAAACTAATTCCTGTGCTGAATGAACTGCAGTTTGACCAGCAGTGTAATTTATCTTCTAAACTGGGCTGGTTTTGAGTAAAGTAGGCCTGGACAACAGTTGTAAGGGGAGGGCAAAACCCTAGCCAGATTTTCGTGGTACCTCTTGCCCTGTCCTTATTCCCTTTATCTGTTTGAAAATGGATTTACCCTTTGGTACCAAGTAGATGGGGTGTTGGGAGGCTGTAGCTGATGAACAGACAAAACATAACAAGTGAGTTTTAGAGTTTCTGATCATGGTCGTCCAACCATTCCTTCTGGTTGGAATCTTGCAAGTGGGCAGGGACATATGAACTTATGCGAATGGCGAGCAGAATTAGCTTGATGTGCATTTGAAATCGAATTAGAAAGTCCGATGTGGAGGCGGTATTTATAGTCCTGCCTGCCGTATTGAACCAAAACCTTATTGTGTTGAAAGGAGATGTGTTTTGGTTAATAGCAGCCTATTGAAGCCCTATCATTATGGACCATCTGTGTATCTGTGCTGAGGGGCAGGGCTACACAGATGCCGAGAATAGTCCTTATGTGAGGCTTAAAATAGAAGAGCCACACTAGCTCTGTAGTAAGTGGCGTGCGGCGCAGCCCCAGTGCTGAGTTTCTGTTGCGGAGGGGCTCGGTTATCCGCCCGGGACGGCGCCTTGTACTACTCTATGGAGGTTCTTTCAACTGGTCCTCAAAGCAGCCCCGGGAGGGAGTGGGTGGAGTATTCTTGTCTCAGACTACAGAGACTGAGAGTGAGCAGTATCCCCAAGGCTACACAGCTATTAAGTGGAAAACTCTAGACTCAAATCCAGACAGGCAGTCTGACTCCAGACAGATGCTGTTGCCTGCTAGTAAAATCTGTGCTACCTGTTATTAAAGCTAGCTAATTGTAACAACACTACCTCTTGTTTTCTTTCGGGGGTTAGGGGTGTGTACTTTATAGAACTCTTTGTCATACATGGTCATCTTTGATCTTGGGGTGGCAGAAGAGGAAAGGTGAAAGGGCGGGGCTATCCATTTCAGCTGCTGGAAGTGTCCATTTTCTGTCTGACTTGGTCAGTAACCTTTTGTAAAATCTTAGTTGGGTTTCAGACTAGGACCTAGAATTTTCTCATTTGGAAATGAAATGCGATTTGTAATTTTAGGAGTAACTCTTCTAAAGCTTATCTTTTGCTTTCAAAGCAACTGGGATTTCCATATAGTAATAAGACTTAACAAATTTTTAGTATTTTTCCCCTCATTTGTCCTTGTTTGCCCCCTTTCTTCTCTTTCATTAAACTTATTTTTACTATCCCAGTAATATGAGTGTTTCATTTTTAAAAATGCAGTGCTTTGTAGTAAGCATTCAGATGTAAAGTCTTTGGCCTTGTCTTGATTGTCCCTTGCGTCTGACTGTTAATGGCTCTCCATTCTTAACACATTCGCCTATATATTCACCTGATCCAACTGTAATGAGAAAATATTTCTAAGTTTGTAGATTGATCCAAAGTCATGATGCAACTCCAGTTACATTTCCTGTGTAGTGAGCTAAGGAAATACCTAACCTAGGTAAACTTTTAAAAAAAAATGATAGAGAAATAAAAGTATTTTCTAGTAAAACCAGACATTCTCTTTAAAAATATTTACTTAATTCCTCCTCTTCACATGCTCAGCAAAAATCCAAGTGGCCTTCCAGTGGCAGAATGGTGGACTTACAAGATTCATGACGAGAGCCTGTGCCAAGTCCAATTTGATTCCAGAGCAATTATGTTATTAGAACATTGCTGATTGCCCCAGTGCCCATTGTGTAGCTTAACCTTTAAATGCTAGTGATAATTAACTACTTTATCATTCTACCAGGAAACTCCAACATATGACTCTGTTCTGCAGTAAAATTTCACAAATAAAATACTGCCCACAGAGCCAGAAACAACCAGTTAAGAAAAGTAAAGCTGTGGTACATATGTGTCAATAAATAGGCATAAAGATCTAAGTAAATAAGTGTTACCATTTAATGTTAATTTTTGAGAAAGTATCTTATAATTGTTTAAAAATCAGTTTTTCCTTATTGACAAATTGGAAATAACTTTCAGTAGATTATCCCAGAATCGAAAGGCTCAGATGTTGTTAATCACACACACACAGTTCTTTTCTTCTTTTTGTAAAATAGCAAATGAGTAGGATGAAGTCACATGGAAATAGGTAGAGGAGTGGAGGGGAAGAAGAGACACGACTGGTGCAGCTAATTCCCAGGGGCAGCACTACTCCGATCTTAGTGTAGTGGATGGTTTCTTGTGTAACTTGTTCAGCCAAGTGGTCTTCTGAAAGGGAATTGTATGAATTTTAGGTTAAGATTGAGGAGTGCAAAAGGAATGTTTGTTCATTTATGTTCAGAAACATTTCTGGGCAGTTCTCTGCTGCTCACTGTGCCAGCCACCCCCCCACCTCGCCCCCGGCCCCGCCCGGAGTAACACACAGCCTGTAGTGGGAAGTGGCCTTGTAAACAAATAGCCACATATTGATTGCCAGTGCTCTACTCACGGGGTGAACAAAGTGTTAAGGGAACAAAGAAGAATTGAGTGATTAATTCTGCCTGACAGCATCTGAGCGAGCTTTAAAAGGTGACATTAGAGCTGGTCCTTAAGAATAAGGATTTCAACAAAAAGATACTGAGGGGAAATGGGCATTCTCATAAGCCAGGGAAAAAAAGGCTACAGATACAATGAAAATGCACAGAGCACTGGAAAACAACAGACTCATAGTGCTGAGCTCTAAGGTCAGGGCCCTGGGTTAGGGCGTGGAGAGAAGGACTTTGGAAATGGCCACACACAGAAATGTGTGGACTTTTCCTCCCCTAAGGACAGTGGGAAAACGATTTTGTTGTTGTTGTTGTTGTTATTTTAAAGGAATCGTGAGAAGTGGTCGAATGTCTCTTTGGGAAACATGAACCCTAGAAATGTGGAGGATAGATTGGAGTGGGGGCAGACTAGATAATGGGGTTCTGACATCAAATGTTGTAGGTCGCGGTTCACGGATGGTTTGCAAGCATGACTTCGATGGAATAATGGTCACAAAAATCTGATCATGGCATAAAAGCAAAGCAGATGCATTGAACCAAGTCTTATGCTTGAGGATGAGGATTGGAACTCAACAGAGATACAAGAAGAAGCTGTCTGATTTTAAAAATTGTTTGGCTTCTAATGTTTTGTTTTGGTCTTTGGCCTTACTTAATGATGTCTGTCATCTTTTCTGCTATTAAGCTTAAGGGTGAATGAGTAGGGATGGTTTCAGGATTTGGTGCCTCTGATATAGAAAATTCATTGAGGACTCTGATAGAGAATGGTACAGGAAGGAAGGGTTTAGAGATACCCAGCCCTGTCATTGGTAACCCACTCACTTGTCCTTCCCATCTTCCCCTGACACCAAACCCCCCTACCTCTTTCCTGCTTTTGGAGCTAGTGGTGGAGTTGCCATCACCACAGCTGACCACTAGGGGGTGATGTCTTGGTAGCGGAACTGACCCAGGCATGGCGGGGGGGTGGGGGGGGTGGGGGGGGTGTGTTCATTGGTTTTCCTCTAATAGCCTTCAAAAGTTTAGCCACAAAAGAAAATGGGGCATTAAGGTTCAGTGGAAGTGAAATGGGATATAGAGCCAAAAGTTCTGGATAAAATCGCACTGCCTCCCATAGTTAATTTAAAAGCCCTTGTAAATGTTATGTATCTTCATAAATGTTAATTATTACCATCAGACTTAAGATAAAAGAAAAAAAATGAACAAGGGGTTAGTTTTATGTGAGAAGAATGAAGTTATCAATGAGGAAGAGCTTTATGGAACAGTTTGCTGAATTGGTTTAGATGCAAAGCAGAGAGTCTGGTGGTGATTCTTTGTTCTTCCTAGAACTTGTTTTCTCATCTCCAGGTGTTCTTTCCACTGCCCAGCCAGGGTTAATTTAGCACTCAGAGCTGGGCACTGATGCCCTGCTGAGGGGCTTGGTTTTTCTGGCCTTTTTGACCCGCTTTCCACAGGTCAGCCCTGCTCGTCTCTCACACCTCACCTGTTTGGTCTGTCCTGAACTGAGTCACTACCCAGTTCATAAGGTTGCTTCCAGTTTTCGTTGATGCTTTTCTCACTTCCTCATAAATGATGTTAAGCCTCATACTGTCTACATGTGCCCAGTAGTAATCACCCTGGCTTGAATGGCAGACAGACTCATTTTTTTGTGCTTCAGTGTTTATTTTTGGCGTGTAGGCCTCCTCCAGTTGGGAGCTCTTTGGAAGAGCAGAAATGACAGACACTGCTCGCTCCCGATTGTGATCCCGCAAGGGAGGGACTGTCTTTCCCAATTACCCAGTCCTAATGGGGATTCCAGGGTTTCCAGGGATATAAAGGAGCAGGTTCATGAAAACTGTAGGAGTCAAAAAGGAATAAAGGGAATTTTTGCAGGTGTTTTGTTTTTGTTATGTTTATTTGCCACTCAATCTTCCATGCCCTTTAAAACAAGGGACTTAGCAGAATTCTGTAAATAGAACCTTTGTGTCACAGGATCACCATTTTTTGGTTGCTTAAATTCCCAAAGAGTACCTGTCTTCTTTTTTCCTTTGAAGAATTACTAGTTTTTCTCGAGATACATAACATACTGCGTGTCTCTGGACAGGCTTAAGTTACTGGCTTCCCATCAGCCAGCAAACCTGGGGCTGGAGCGGGGTGGGGCCTGACGCTTCCTTCCATTTTCTTTTCTCTGTGCTTCCTTTCTCACCTCTTCGAAGCGGCTGCACCCGTGTAATCTCTGTCTCCTTGGGGCCAGACCCGGTCTGTCTTCGGAATTTGCTGTTCCTTGCCTTCTTGCCTCCCTCTCTGGGCCCGTCTCCATTTCCTCTTTCCTGTTTGTTCCTTTTTCCCCCTCATGCCCTCTTCCCTGTTTTTTCTTGGTTTTCTGTCTCCACCTCTGGTGCCCTCTTCCTTGTACCTCCTCCCTTCTCTCCTGTCTCCTCCTGACAGTTTTGCAGGTGCGCATTAACAAACAAAAAGGACAGTGCGCCTGAAAATCTCACTGTTCAGTGAATGGTCATTTCTCAACCCTGCTTTCTTTTCTAATTCCAGAGCTCTTCGGTATCCCCGTCCGCCAGTTTCCGAGGTGCCGAGAAGCACAGAAACTCCACAGACTACTCCTCTGATAGCAAAAAGCAGAAAACTGAAGAAAAGGAAATTGCAGCTCGCTATGTAGGTTCCTCTGCCTTTGCTTTGGGGGAAGCCAGTTTACTCCAGCAGCCGTTTTACCCTTTGACTATTACCAACCAAATTGAGAACATAGGAAAAAACATCTACTCGGAGAAAAAAAAATAGCGCTTGCCTTTATAGCTGCGTCTCAGTTGGCTAGTGCAAGTCCTGTGTGTGTGTGCAGGTCTGCGCGCGTGTGGATGTGAGTCGGGACAGAGTGCTTTATCTGGCAGCTAATAGAAGATGTCGTGGGTGTCCCATAATACCATTTCTAGAGATGTATTTGCTTCCCTCTGTGTATTTGAAGGTGGTTGAATTTTCTGTGGTCAACTGGAAATGTTAAGGAAAAACGTAAAATCATAGAAACCCCGTTAAAATGTCTAAAATGAATTCATGCTGAGGAATAAAGCGAGTTTTGTGGAGTATAACTTGCAGAAGCATCCAGATGTGTCCCTAACATGGGTTGAAGCCCATTTTCCTTCAGTGACTAACCCTTCGGGTCACATAGTGTGAAGGGAGCAAGCTGGATGGCACCGGGGTAGCTGCAGGCAAGCCCCTGCTCCCACTTCCTGTGGTGAGGCCCTGCAGGAGTGCAAGGCCTCAAAAAAAAATCAGAAAGTTTGGACTTTTGTGAAAGCTCCCAATTTTAAAATGGTGACTCCATAACCCAGTTTTTCAAACCGAGAGAACAAATCACACCCAGCCATAGGCAGGATTTCGCCCAGACGGGCCAGCTTCCGCGAGATGCTCTGGAGTACCGAGCAAGCCATAAGCTTCAGTTTTCTAAATGGTAAAGCAGAATCCTCATATACCTACCTTGTGACACCATTATGAGGATTAGAGAACATAGTACATTGTAAAGTGTTCGGTGCTGTTGGGTGCAGTTCATTTTTATAAGCTGTGAGGCGTTAGTCTGAACTTACCGGGGTGAATCTGGCCCTCGTGCGTGTGTGCTGGGGGAGGAGGTAATGCTTGTCAATTGTCAATGCAGGACAGCGATGGTGAGAAGAGTGACGACAATTTGGTGGTTGACGTTTCCAACGAGGTACGTTTTCTGGCTCGTTCAACTTCCTGCTCTTAACCCACTGTAACAATGACTAGCTGGAGTCCAGGCAGTCAGTATTCAAAATGTGTGCTTCGTTTCCAAAGGGGACCCACTTTTTATTTACCTGAGAAATTTATGTATTACTGATTTTATGTATTATTGATCCTTTTTTATTGTTATTTTCTATAAAAGTAGAAGTGGTTTTGGTATCACCTTAAATGCACAGCAGACATGTGCTCAGCCTGCAGATCTCATTGACAGGTGACCTGTGGATCTGTAGGGTTCTGATTTTTGTTTTGAGTAAGTACAGCTGACCCTTGAATAATGGAGGTGGGGGAGTGGTCTTTTAGGGGCACCAACCCCCCACGAAGTTGAAAATACACATGTAACCTCCCCCTCCCCTTTTAAAATAAGTGTAGTTGACACACAATGTTACATTGGTTTCAGGTGTACAACAGAGTGACTGAGCAAGTCTGCACACGATGCTGCCACATATAACTTTCGACTCCCCCAAAACTGAACTATTAATAGCCTACGATAGCATCAGTAGTCGATGAACACATATTTTGCGTGTTAACATGTGTTACATACTGTGTTCTTATGGTAAAGACAGCTAGAGGAAAGAAAATGTTATTAGGAAGAGAAAATACAATTTCTAGTACTATAATGTATTTACCAAAAAAATCTGCATATAAGTGGACCCAGGCAGATCCAACTCATGTCATTCAAGGGTCAACTGTGCTATAAATATTTAGTATTTTCTTTGACCTCAATACCAGATATTTTCTTTAGCAGTTTGGTACGTCTTTTATTATCGATCACGGGACATTTTGCACTTCTCCATGCTTTGCGCTAGAAACATCCACACTCAAGACTTCTAGCATTGTGAATGTGCTGTGCTGCGTTAGTACCCTTGATGTTCCTTCATAGGATCCGTCTTCCCCTCGAGGGAGCCCAGCACACTCCCCGAGAGAGAATGGCCTGGACAAGACGCGCCTGCTCAAGAAAGATGCCCCCATCAGTCCAGCCTCTATTGCGTCCTCCAGCAGCACTCCTTCCTCCAAATCCAAAGAACTTAGCCTTGTAAGCTGTCCTTCATCATCTTTCTTAACCTTGCCTGTTTCAAGATGATTGGCTTTGAATATTTTGTAAATTTGGTATTTTTCACATTTTTCTACAGGACTCTTGTTTCCAAATATATGTGTACGTTCAGTATTCAACTTTAAATGACAAAAGTACTTTGGGAACAGAGTGGGTTTACGGACTTAGCGGTGATAGATGTTTGTTTTATGAGTGTTTTTACAAGGACAGGGGTGGGATATGGGGAAATTGAGTGAAACGTGTCTCAGCAAAGATGAAGAAATACACACTGGGCTTACAGAGATGGTTTTATCACCTATGGTTTATGGTAAATTTAGTTTTCAGCTGGGATGTGATTTTGTTGCTAGCTTTGTTTGAATTACCAAGCTGTATATGACTGCGATAATTTTCCCTTCCTATCTAAGAAATAATCTGTCATTTACAAAAGTCTACCTTGACTCACACCACAAATCACTAAAACAAAAATGAAACTGCTTGCAAGTCAGGATAATCTCCCCATACCCTCTTCTTCTTTGGCTCTGTAGTTAATTGCATTTTTGTGTGTGTCTTCCTCTTTCCTTGACACTTATTTCCTTGTAACATAACATTAAAAAAAAAAAAAGACTCAGTTTTCGTATAACCTTCTGAATTCACAAATTCACAGCTGAAGGAAAGAAAGTTCCTCAGTTTGTCTGCAAGTTAAGGGGATGTGTCTGGCACGGGGCTGCGTTAAGTTTTTTTCTGTGGTTCTCTCTTGGCCTTCTGGCCTTCTCGTATTGCCAACTCCTCTGTGCTGGTCTCTGTGACCATCGGGGCATGGATCTGTTCTAAGAGGACCCATTAACCAGGAAGCCTCTTATGACATGAACAGTCCACCCGAAACACAGCTCAAGCATCCTTAAATCAAAGCAGCCAACAAGTGTTTGGTCACAGGACGTCATGATTTGTCAGCCTCTGTCTGACTCAGACCCAGTTTCCTGGAAATCATTGACTGCCCTAAATTCTGCTTCAGTTTGTATCCTCCTGAACGTTGGTTTTGTGGTCTCAGGGAGCTCTTTCTGTTTGTTGGTTTGTTCTTTTTTAATTATGAAAAAAAAGGCCCAACCTCAAGAACTTTTTCCATTCCTTACTCTTTTCCTTTTGACTTGTCTTTTTAAACGTTTAACATCATTGTTAAAACTGTGTTCTGGGGCACCTGGGTGGCTCAGTGGGTTAAAGCCTCTGCCTTCAGCTCAGGTCGTGATCCCGGGGTCCTGGGATCGAGCCCTGCATTGGGCTCTCTGCTCAGCATGGAGCCTGCCTCCTCCTCTCTCTCGGCCTGAGTCTCTCCCTACTTGTGATCTCTCTTTGTCAAATAAATAAATAAAATCTTTAAAAAACAAAACAAAAAAACTGTGTTCTGACTGCCACTATATTCTCTTCCATCTCTTGTTAGAATGAAAAATCTACTACTCCTGTTTCAAAGTCCAATACCCCTACTCCACGAACCGATGCACCCACCCCAGGCAGTAATTCCACTCCCGGATTGAGGCCTGTGCCTGGAAAACCACCAGGAGTCGACCCCTTGGGTTAGTAATAAGAAGGGCTTTCTGTGTATTTATGCTTCATGTTTTTAAAGAAATTCAAGCAATTTAAACAGTGCAGTACCTTAAGAATAGTAATAACCAGCATTGAAAAGCGATAGAGTTATTTTTTTAACCTGAACCAAGTGCCTTAATGATTTTTGAGAATATTACGTTAAGCAAATTTGAGCCCTGGATTCTATTTTTTTAAGGTATATGTTAATGCCTCACTTCCTTATTGTTTCTTGTGTTCTTGGCTTTTCTCTTCTCTCCTTTCATTTTGGTGTGTAGCCTCAAGCCTCAGGACCCCGATGGCAGTCCCTTGTCCATACCCAACCCCGTTCGGGATCGTGCCCCACGCCGGGATGAACGGGGAGCTGACCAGCCCCGGCGCCGCCTACGCGGGGCTACACAACATTTCTCCCCAGATGAGCGCAGCCGCTGCTGCCGCCGCCGCCGCCGCTGCCTACGGGAGATCACCGGTGGTACGTTCCTGGGCCTTCACAAAATCAAGCCATTCCGCGGCTCACAGGATCACCAGACGTTACTTTTGAACATAGTTTATATAATTTGAGGTATTTGTAGAGGAACCCGTCACATCAGTAAATTAAACTACACGCAGCTGTACTGTGAGATCCATTTCCTTTTCTAAGGAGAGGAAATGTCCTTGTTATTTTAGGTTTCCTATAAATTTTAAACCTACAAGAGCAGAGCGAATGATCATGACTGTAGTGAACGCTGTGTTTCCATCATAAGCTTCAAAAATTATATAAGTAATTTTTTTCATGTATATTCCATCCCCAGGTATGTTACCCCTAAAATCATAAACATCCTATCTTTTCATCAGTAGATACTTCTGTAGTGTATCTCTAAAAATCGTATTTGAAGTCTGTGTTCTCCCAAGATCTAGAGAGGTATCGAGTAGGCCGAGATGAGTTAATGTAACTACGTGTGTTTTTGTTGTTTTGCTTGGGAAAACTGTAGGTTGGATTTGATCCACACCATCACATGCGCGTACCAGCCATACCTCCGAACCTGACAGGCATTCCAGGAGGAAAACCGTGAGTACCTCTGAGCCTCATGCTCCCCACCGTGCGCCAGACCCCAGGCCCTTGCCGGCCTTTTCGGCTGAGCACTACTAGGCAGTGTAGGGGAGTTCCTGGAGCTCGATGTGTTTTTTTTTTGTTTTGGTTTGGTTTTTTCCCTTGCAAAGAATTTCCATTTTCTCTTCACACAAGAAAAGAAGTAATGAGGTAGGGTTTTATATTTTCAATTTAAAATCTTGAGCTTCTAATATGGAAATGCAAATTACTGAGACATCTCCAGCAGTCAGGTCTTCTCTACGTCTGTTACTGAATTCTTTTGTTGCCTTGAAGAAAAAACGTCCTGTGTGCAAACCTGGATGCTCAAAATTTGAGCGTGTTGGGAAAAGACGTGCCAAACTTCAAAGGCTGTGAAGACAAAGAAGTGTGGTCTTATGCTCAGTTGTGTTCATAGAAACGGTGGCTTTGCTTATTTGGCTTCTTGTCCCAGGAGCTGGATATTTGGAGCATCTGTATTCACAGCCCCCTTGAGTTATGAAGGCAAAACGCACGCATCAGCTTTTCCAGCCTCTTCTTGCACATTCTAGTCTCTCACCATACCTCATTCCACAGCCTTCCATTTCAGTCCAGCACACCTTTTTATGACTACCTACGCACAGTTCTCCTGCTCTCTGGCTTCATCTTCCCAGACACAAAGACTTGACTATAAAATAACACCACTCTTCCCTTAAAATCCCAGCTTGCTTCCTCTCTCCTCTCTTTGGGAAACATCCCCACAGACCCTCCCTGCCTTACTAGTTCCACGCGTGTGTGTATGCTCCTGGCTGTTTCCGCTGGCATCCTGTCTGTCACCACGCATGCCATCCATATGCTGCTTCCCCGAGCTGGTGATTTCTCCCCAGCCTGTGCTACCCACACTTGACCCTCAGTAGCCAGTAAGTCCCTTCTCCCCGAGGCTTCCTTGGTGGCTTGGCTGCCTCGGGGCATTTGGTCTTACTGGTCCTTTTCCTGTGGCTTATTGTCTCACTTCAAAAGTGTCTGCTAAAGTGTCACTTATTAGAGCATTCTGCCCTACCAGTCCTATCTAAAAGAGCACCCTTCTCTCCCTTCCTCTCCCCATCATTGTTCTTTTCTACTGCCTGCCTTTTTTGTACCTGCCTGTAGCGGTGATCTGCTTCTCCCTGCTTGAATGTAAGTTCGTGAGAGCAGAACAGAACTCTTTGCTGTTCGGTTATAGGAGTAGCTCCAGTGCCTAGAGTGGTACCTGGTACCTGGTGCTCACAGTACATACTTTTTAACTGAGGGGGAGAGGGAGAGAGAGCGCACACAGGTGAGCCAGCCAGTCTCTTTCGTCTCTGATCTGACTGCTTATTTATTTGCTGCTGTACACTCAGGCGCTTAGTTGTCACTGTGTTATTTCCTATATGTGACTTCTTGGTGTAACTTACTTCTGTACAGTTCTGTGCTAAACTTCCCTGTTGCATCGAACACAGTGCTGGCTCCATAGCCAAGTTGCTCAGTAAATATTTGACTGATTAATAAGGGAGGCAAGACAAATTAGACTTTGAGTTCCCTGAGAATCGAAGGTATAAATACCCATTACCATAAAATTCTGTGTACTTGTGTGTGTTCTGCAAATAGTTGTTGACTGACTTAGAAGTCTTGTTGACCAAGAGCTCTGATGTATTTGAAGGTGAAGGTTTGGTCTCTTTCAGGCAGTGATTAAATAACAAGGTCATAGGATTAATCAAATAACTCAAATCCCTGTGAGTTCCACATGAACCTGTGGGGAAGGAGAGGTTTCTTTAGGGAAAGGGTATCATCCCATGTTCAGGTACTGCGTAGTTACCACCTGGTTGACTAGCTGTGGCACCAGGGCTGTGTTATAACCACTAGTGCAGTACTGCCCAGGCCCCTGAAGGGTGAAGAGAGGGGGAAGGGAGCTTAGGTGCCTATAAAGAAGAAAGACGGGGGGAGCCTGGGTGGCTCAGTGGTTTAAGCCTCTGTCTTCGGCTTGGGTCATGATCTCAGGGTCTCAGGATCGAGCCCCACATTGGGCTCTCCACTCAACGGAAGCCTGCTTCCTCCTTTCTCTCCGCCTGCCTCTCTGCCTACTTCTGATTTCTCTCTGTCAAATAAATAAATAAAGTCTTAAAAAAAATACTTAAAAAAAAAAAAAAAGAAGAAAGACGGTCTTGATTTCACTTTGGTCCATCTGAACCACTGTTGAGTTAGAGCTGGTCTGATTTGGGAGGCATTTCTTTGAGCCTTGAGTGGGACTCCCTTTCTTCCCCCAGCATTATCAAATTGTTGAGATCCTTTTGGGAAGGCTGATGGGTTTGAGGATGGTTGCAAATTTTCATTCCTGGAAGTGATAGAGCCACATGTCATGCAGTTGGCACATGACATTAGGAATCCCAAAGAGAGCATGGTGGGGTCAACAAAGTTGAGTTCTGGGATGTGACAGATCAAAGTTTGAATTTTTACTCTGCCAGTTGAGAACTAGAGGACAGTTTCTTAACTTGGGGAGCTTCAGTGGGCTCATCTATAAACCGAGGATGGCACCTGCCTTCACAAGCGCGGCGTAAGGGTAAGGTAAGATAATATGTTACGTGTTCGGGACTGTGTTTGGTATATGGGACTCCTCAGTCAACCGCAGTCTCATTTCTAGTTTAGCTTTGCCCCAGGTCATTATCAGCTTTTCAGGTGCTTATGCAGTTGAACTGAACTGCATTTCTGTAGTGGGCAGAAAGGACCCAAGAAAATTAGATTGGAGTAAATTAGACTCCATGTTCCTGTCATTGGTGTGTCTTTATTAAGAGGACGTCAAGACATGTAAATTCACATTCATTTATGCATAAAGAGATAATATATTTTTATTACCAATTTCCCAGAAGAAGTAATGATAACAGGTGGCTCTTCAGATCTTAAGATACAGAATTGTGAAACTTTGTTCTGTGTTTCGAGAGAAACAACTATTTTTTGTGCTATAACATAAAACGTAATGAGTCACCTAAAGGCTTCCCCTACCGCACACACGAAGTAAACTGCCTTTCTCCAGAAAGACTCAAAGCAGTTGTGCATCTCTGTCCTAATTATTTTTACAGAATGAATTGCTAGATGTTATCAGAAGTTATAATTAAATGCATGTCACCAACTAATGAATAAAGTAGCATTTATTTAATAATTCACATTGGGTCTTCTTGTCTATTCTGGTGAATTAGCAAAAGTTGCACTCAGTTTGTAATTGGAATGACAACATAGTTTAATTTTGACATAAGCCCGAAATGGACCTTCCTCCTCACCTATTACTTAAATGAGACATTTATAAATAGGGTAAAACTATTCAATTAAAACCATAGTACTAATTACATCGTGGGACGTGGCATATGGATGCAGCCATGAGAGAAGAGCACAGGTTTGTTGGTTTTCAGCTGCTCATAATTCAGAAAATTTACCGTGTTGTTCTATTTGTTTTTATAAAGCAGAATTTTTGAAAATAGGAACAATGCTTGAGACACAGTAAGCCCTTAGCAGTATTTGTTGGCTGGCTGATGTACTAGTGGGTTCATATGCCTGATTTTCTAGCATACTTTATAAAGTACAATGGCCAGATCTTTTATTGTGAATTTAAGGTCTAGTCCCATCTCGTGAGGCATTGAAAACTTTGGAGAAGGTGTTGCAAAGTATGAGACAGATGAGTGCAACATTACAGAACTGGACCTTTTAGGGAGGGTAAATGAGGTTGGGGGTGGGAAGGCCAAGGACCTTCTTTAAATACGCCGGGTTTTCATCAAAAGATGATGATTCAGATAAAATAGCATCTTCAGTGCACATGTTTTAAAAAGAGCGATTTGCAGATGCCTTGATCGAGGTGTAGTTCTGTCAGAAAGTCCAAGCTGCTTCTGTTCTCTTTACCGTCTTTCTTAGCCATTCTTAGCTTTTAGTGCTTTCACCTGCCGTGCACACACGTGCTTGTGTGTCTGTTTGTCTGGGTGTGTGTGTTTTGGTGGAAGAGTCCACTGTATTCCCGGTTCCCTGCACCCTACCCCTCCAGCCCTACATCTGTAGTTATGTGCTGGACATCTCAGACATCTTGAGTGTGTATTACCTGCACATCAAAGTCAACATATCATGATGCTTCTTCTCCAGACTAGGTCTTACTCCCACATTGCCCATCAGGAGTATTGTGTCCTGATCCTTGTTTCCTAAGCTCAGAAACTCAATTATTATTGGCTCCTTCCTCACATCTTACTCGTTAAGTCCTGCAGAATTTTATATCCGGTGTTACTTTTACTGTCTTCCTTGACCTAGCCTAGTTCAGGTCCCCCAATACCTTGCATCTAGATTTTTGGAATAATTGTCTCTGTCCTCCTAGCCCACTGTATTCCTTGTGGTCAAATTTATTCTGTCAGTTGTCCAAGTAATATCCTACCTGTCCCCGCTCCAAAAAACCCTTTAGTGAATTCTGTTTGTGGAGTTCTTAGGCTGGCCTTGCGGGCCCTCCCTTTTTACAGCCCTCCCTTTTCTGGCAGATAGACAGCAGTGTGTGTGTGTGTGTGTGTGTGTGTATGTGTGTGTGTGTAGTATAAATGTATATATTCCTGATGCATTTGATCAGACTGTGCTCAGGCCAGCTCCTTCAACCACTTAACCCTGGGGCTGTTATTGAATAAATGAATTCTTTGTATTAAAACCAGCCCAGGAGTTTCCATCATTGCACCCCATCCTTTTAGAGCCCTTGCTCTCTGCTGTTTCTGCCCACCTCCCCCCGAAATTGTTTTTCCATCTTCCTCCCTCATGTGAGAATCCCTCCATTCTGCAGAACCCATCTTTCGTACCATGTCACTATTGAGACATAAGCTTTGTCTTGAACCACCACAGAACTTCCCACTTCTCATATTTCATGTGGTATTGTGGCCACTTCTTTGCTTTTCTCATCACACTTCCTAGATTAGAAGCCGCTAGTGGGCAAGGCCAGTTAGTGCCTTACCTTATTGTGTTCTTAGCATGATGTCTGTATCCATGTGGCTAAGAGCCCTTATCGATCCATTTAATCGGGTAGGAAAAGAGTAGTTCTTCAAGCCTGGGTTTCTGATTTCCAGAAAGTCTGGCTTTCATTACACGTTCCAGTACACTTTGCCAGCTACACGTCAGAGTTAGTTGAGATCTGATAAGATTCTTACTAGAGTTTTATTTTTTCCAGTCTTGAGTATCTTACATGTACTAATAGCAAACAGAAGGCTGCATTACATCCTTAATGCAAGTAGGCTCTTGACGTTCTTGTCAAAGGGGGTTCCAGGAACATAGTAGGTGCTCACAGAGTGGTTGTGGTTGAGTTGAAGAACGTCATATCAAAAACCTCGAAAGAAATCTTGTGTCTGGTTTCTTAACTATTTAAATTCTCAAAGCTCTTTAAAAACCACTTAGTGATACTAGGGAGAAGAGAAGGGATGGCTTTTGAAGTAAATTATCATTAAGAATGCATAACACCATCTAAACGTGGAATAACCTTCCTTCCTCTCCTTTCCTTTAAGATTTAGTCTCATGACCTCTTTAATTGCTAAATCAATTAACATTTTTCTCCATCGTCATCCTTCAGAATCTCAGCCTTTCTCTGAGAGCATTGCTGCCTTATCCTTGCCTGATTGGCCCCTGGTTCTCTCCCCAAGGGACCCCCTCCACCTGTAGCTCTCTGAGGGGGTGCCCCTTCGTTTGTTTCATATCCTTAAATCTTCAGAGCCAGTGATGGGGTGATGAAGGCTGTGTCATCCTCCCCACCCCTCTGCCGCCCCCACCACCAGTCTTTTCTAGAACTGAGCTTCTTTATCTTTTTGTGAAAACTCTGGCTCTTTCAGGCTTGTGTCGTTGGATTCTACCTACCCTTATACCTTGTTGGGGGATTTCCTTTTTATTAAAGACTCGGCACTGGCTTAGGGTCTTCCTCCTTGGAGCCACCTTCATTCCACATGACTCTGGTGTTCACAAGGTCAGTCCCCAGTAACCCTGACTTGGGGCTTGGACCACATCAACTGTAGCTGTCCTTGACTTCAGTTACCTATTTAAAAGGCTCACAAGGAAGATCTCGTCCCCGCCCCTCACTGTGTCACTTCCAGAATCCAGGTGACCCATCCGGCACAGCCTTCTCGGCATCCACCCAGCCAGTGATCTTTTGAATTGCACATCCGTTCCCAGCTGTCGGACTGTCTCCCAGGCACAGACCTCCTGTCTATGCTCCTCTTCCCGTTCTGTCACCTCTAATCCATTCTTCACCCAGCAGCCAGAATGGCACTTTACATCATTAACTGAATCCTGTCCTTCCCTGCCGAGAAGTCCCAGTAACTTCCCATTCCACCCAGGATAACGTGCTTTCCTCATCACGGCCCACCAGGCCTTCTTCCCGCTGCCCTCACTCCCTCTCTCCAGCCTACCCCTCGCCACTGAGTGCACACTAGTGTTCTCACTTGCTTCTGCTTTAGGGACTCTGCGTTGTTCCTCTACCTGGCACATTCCACATTCCTACCCCCCGCCCACCACCACCACCGATGTGTACAGGGCCTGCGTCTTTTCTTCTTGTCTCCTCTCATATGGTACCCCAGACCTGTGGCACGCGCACGCGTGCGTGTGTGTCTTGCCTTCTGATGGGGATCTGAGGTTACTTATTTTTCTGCTTATATATGATACTTGCTTTCCCTTCTAGATGTTGACCCTGGAGGACAGAGACTTTGTTCACCCCTGATTTCCCAGCATCTTTGATAGTACTAGGTTCATAGTAGGCATTCAATAAATAGTTTCTGACTAAATGGATACTAAGCGTTCCGTCTCACTCTGGCCTTCTTATTTGCCATACCCCTCCCCTTCACACCATCTTCTCTTTATATCGAAGCCCCATTGCCTCACTCTGTTAAATCCCACGGTACCAGGCATGTCCACTGTTCATCGCATTGACCTTCTGACATTCTTATATTTATTTATGTGACTATCTCACTAATAAATCTGCCCCGCGACCTACCTGCCGCCTACTCCCACAGGCTGTAAACTCAGGAGAACCAGGGACGCAGGGTTTTTGTTTGTTTTTCTTCTGTTGTAACCCCAGTCCTACAAGTATGGTGCTCGGCACACGGGGATACCCAAGAAATACGTGTTGAATGGTTGAATCTCTTAATACGTTGTCAAGTGATTGACCATCTTCTTCTATCTCTGGACTTGATCGTCTCTCTCAATCGTCTGTGTCTCCGACTGCTCTTGCTGGAGGGTCTTTAGATGTAAGCAGCCCCCATTGTCTGCTCACTGTATGATCTGCTACGGCATTATTGTTCTGCTCCCTTAGCTTCCGCTGTCACTTCTTAGTCAGTAAGCACACGTTGCCTTTCTAACCTAACCTCTCACCTGAGTCACAATACTCTGCTTACTGTTGAACTCTTTGGATTCCCAGCTGCCCTCAAATTAAAGAAGACCAAACCAGTTAGCTCCTTGAGTGTGTAGCTTTCGGTCATGCTTCCCTGTCGCTTCACTAACATGTCCATCTGAGTCACGTGGGTTCTGAGCCTGAGAGCCCTCCTTCACACCTCTCTCCCAGGTCACAGGTTCAGTGTGTCTCCCAAGTCCTACTGATTTGACCGAGGTAATGTCTTCTGTCTCTTGTCTCCCTAGCTTCCGCCTTCTTCCCCGTCAGCAGTCCCGCCTACCACGTTTCTGCTACGGGCTGGGCCTCTGCTTCTCTGTTGTTACCGAGAAGGAAAAAGCCCTCCGCTATCTGGCACCACCTCTTCCACGGCCACATACTGCGTCATCCCTCCTGGGGACAGTCGGGAGGGTGATGAGGTCCTTACTAACGGGTTGAGTTTTGATGAATGTGGCTAGCCTGTAGCTTTTTGCATTAAGGTGCCATAAACTGTTTTGATTCTAAAACTTCCCTGATAGGTCCAAGCTCCGGTCCTTTGTACACCCACAGATGCTTTCCCTTGGTATGTCTTTCCCAAACTTTGTCCTATAAACAGAGCATATTCCAAAGCTTCGTGCCAAAGCAGAATGACGTAATTTCCAAAATGGGCTATTGCCCATGGTAGAAGACAGGCCCAGCTCCCTCTCCCCACCGCCTGCATCACATAGCCTCAACTGATGTGTCCACCCTGACTTCAGCACCTTAAGAATAGAGATCTCTTGAGGGAGATGTTCGAACAGAAGTTGCATTTAGAACCAAATGTTTTCATAAGTGTAGAGTTTTCCTTGGAGACGAACTGGAGTTGGAGCTGATGATAGGCACTTATAGGTGGGCCTTTGGGGTAGTCACACAGGACGCCTTTACAGGTCCTAATTTCATCAGGAATTACTTGAATTAGTGATTGGCAAGTCTGATAGGACTTATTCTGGTGTGTGTGCTGGGGTCATAGCTCTCATTTCACCGTGGGCCTAGAGACTCAACTCCTTAGAGCTTGATCATTTTGACTCAGTTGGTCTCAATTAGTAAATCACTTGATTGGCGTGAATTCATATACAGGCAGAAATAGCATCACAGGCTTCTGGGTCACCCAAAGTAGAAAGCAGAGCAAGTTTGCAGAGTGTCCTGAAGGAGTAGATACTATACTAGATGTTGGCCTGCTTTCTTAATTCTCTGTGAAGTGTAGGTAGCATTCTCTCCCTTTTAAAGATGAGAACTGAGGTTCAGAGAGGCTCAGTGACTACTTAATGCCACACACCAGTTAGTGAAGAGTCGACCTGACATTTGATCGTAGATCTAGCTCTTTGACTCTGAAAATTAGGTTTTCTCTTTTGTACCAGGTAAATTTGACTTACTTGCAAATTTTAAGTAACGCTGAAAATGTTTTCTTTTTCATCTCCTCACACTGATCAGTTAACTAATGTTTTTCACCTTCCCCTCCAATTTTTTCTTCTCCCCACTACACTACCGTAGGGCGTACTCCTTCCACGTCACCGCAGACGGCCAGATGCAGCCTGTCCCTTTCCCCCCCGACGCCCTCATCGGACCCGGAATCCCCCGGCACGCGCGCCAGATCAACACCCTGAACCACGGGGAGGTGGTGTGCGCGGTGACCATCAGCAACCCCACGAGACACGTGTACACGGGCGGCAAGGGCTGCGTCAAGGTCTGGGACATCAGCCACCCCGGCAACAAGAGCCCCGTCTCTCAGCTCGACTGTCTGGTGAGCGAACATGGAGGAACGGGGCTTACACCTTCATTCAGAAAATGGGATGGAATAGTGAGAGCCTTGGTTGGACAGGCAACATGTGGAATTGATTCCAAGGAGGTGGTTGTCTTCGGTGGTTTGTGACCCTTCATGTGGAGAGTGCAACCCGTTCTCCTGTCTGATAAAGGAATATAAGAAAAGTTAAAAGCCCAGGAGGGCTTCTGTGAGAGCGCACCTCTCGGTCTGTCACATGGTGACATTACCAGAGTAACGTCCCGCTTTCTGCGCAGACAATAGACTATTCCCTTGCCTGCGTCTTGGGTGTTTGTCCTTCCATCATTTATAAAACTTCTGCTGGACGTTCTTCCTTAGACCAGCAGTGGAATTTCTGCTGCTCCGCAACGTTAGGTTAGTTTAACATATTTGTTGTATACAACATTCCCAGACCTTCACGAGTTGGGGGGACCTTTTTTCTCACTCCCCCTCCCTTAACACTCCTCGATCAAATTTTGCCTCCAGTTGATGCTGCTTGATCAGCCACTGCTGTCCAGGACTCGTGCGCTCCTGCGTTGGTGTGTGTGTGTGTGTGTGTGTGGTGTGTGCAAATGAGTCAGGCAGCTGGGTGATGTGGTGGTGGTGGGAGTTGGGTCTAGATCTTTGCATTTTCATGCTAATTAAGATTAAATATCTCAGCACTAAATTTGTAGATCAAGTTTAAGTACTTCCCTAATTTCATGTAATTTTCTAGCATTAATCCACTTTATCATTGTCATAAGTAAAAATGGCTCATTAAAACCAGGAGGGAACACAATACTTTTATGGATTTCTGCTCTCATGTTAATGCTGTTTTCCTTTCCTCATGAGTGATCTCTTGATGGTTTTTGTCTCTACAGAACAGGGATAACTACATCCGTTCCTGCCGATTGCTCCCTGACGGTCGCACCCTCATCGTGGGAGGGGAGGCCAGTACTCTGTCCATCTGGGACCTAGCGGCTCCGACCCCACGCATCAAGGCAGAGCTGACGTCCTCGGCCCCTGCATGCTACGCTCTGGCCATCAGCCCCGACTCCAAGGTCTGCTTCTCGTGCTGCAGTGACGGTAACATCGCCGTCTGGGACCTGCACAACCAGACGCTGGTGAGGTGGGTCAGCAAGATCCCTGCCCAGGGCACGCGAGGGAGCCAATTTTACCACTCTGTGCCAAAGAGCTGTGTGTGTCTAAAACAATGAAATAGAATTCTCCTCCTAAAATGTGTTAGGAACAGGCTCATTTGAAAGATGGCTAGAGGGCACCTGGGTGGCTCAGTTGGTTAAGCGACTGCCTGCGGCTTAGGTTATGATCCCAGAGTCCTGGGATTGAGTCCCGCATCTGGCTGCCTGCTCAGCAGGTAGCCTGTTTCTCCCTCTCCTCCCTGCTCCTGCCCGCTCTCACTATCTCTGTCTCACTCTCTTCAATAAGCAAATGACATCTTTAAAAAAAAAAAAAAAAGGCTAGAAACAAATTACTGATATAAAATCTTATTTTCTGCTTTTGAACTTTTGAACTTACCAAATCAGGGATTGTTCTCTTTCTTTTTCTTTTCTTTCTTTTTTTTTTTTTGGACATTATCCTAAGCATCACTGATTTGGGTTTTTAAAAAATGAGGTCATTTTTACATAATTAATGTACATCATGTTCCCATGACCTCATGAGCTCGTTAGATGCCTGTAATTTGCCATCTGCACTTGCTAACCAACCGTCACTGTCGCTAGACACTCACCAAGAAGATTCACAGCACAGGGCACTGTCCTCCATGCCACGTGTATCCCACATGTGCCTTCTGTCAGTAGATCATCACCGAACCCCTGCTACAGGCCCCAGCATTGTGCTTCACTCGGAAATGGTCTAGATTATCTGTAATCCCACCATTAAGGATGGGTCGATGCACTGAGATGTCTGTTTAGAAGTGAAATTATGTGGGATTGGTGTTGGTAGATAATGCCCTGAAATGAGTCTCCAGATGTCAGCATCCGAGAGAGCAGGAAGTATGAGGTATGATTTGCTGAAGGGTGTGAGAAGGTTGTAATCAGGCCTAGCCGCAAGTCAAGGGGAGTGTTTAAGGAGAAGAGGCCTCTACTGGCCATCTGTCAGATATTTTTTGCAGGACTGAGCTCTATGCATGATTCCCAAAATAAAGTGGTCATCATTTGTTTCATCTTGGGTAAGGCTCTTACGAGGAACTGCTTCTAATCTCTTCTTTTCCCAGTATCTTTTGTACATTCTACCAGCTCCTGGAACAGCTGAGCCACACTGAGTTTCTTTCCATGTGCCTTACTTGAGAGCATAGCCTTTTCATTGTCTTGCACAGCCTGCTACAGTTGCATAACTGCACACTGGCAAAATTTGCTCTGCAGCTCCCGTGGCCATCCCCATAGCTTTTGTAGAAAGGAACATATAATATGCTTTACATCCTCTTAAATCCTTTCCTTCATATTACAATGATAAAATCAGTCTTAGATGTATTTTTGATTAGTTCATATACAGATAGCCGTGTGTTTTCTTTTGTTTATTTCAGTTGGAGATTTTTTTTCCAATTGGTTATATCAGTTGTTTTTTGGTATGACAGTCAAAGA
Source organism: Martes martes (assembly GCF_963455335.1). Classification (NCBI taxonomy): domain Eukaryota; kingdom Metazoa; phylum Chordata; class Mammalia; order Carnivora; family Mustelidae; genus Martes; species Martes martes. The sequence continues at coordinate 19,901,737 of NC_137900.1, forward strand.
CCCCCTAAGTGTTCAAAAATAAAAAGTGTAAGAAATTGAACCTCTCAGTTAAACCTGAGTCTCTCTATGTATATGCTTTGTTAGTTGAATAATTAGAAAACACAGTAAACCCAGTCTGTAAGACCTACAATGAAACTGGTCCCTGAGGAGTTCTCAATTTTTTTTTATTGAAGTATAATTAACATTGAGTGTTATTGTAGTTTCAAGTGTGCAAAATCATGATTCAGCGATACTGTGCATGACTCAGTGCTCATCACCACAAATGTACTTTTAATCCCCTTCATCTCATTCACCCATTCCCCCACCACTTCCCCTCTGGTAACCATCAGTTTGTTCTTTGTATGAGTCTGTTTGTCTGTCTCTTTTCTCCTTCATTTGTTCGTTTGTTTTATTTCTTAAATTCTTACAGATGTGTGAAGTCATACAGTATTTATCTTTCTTTGACTTATTTCAATTAGCGTTACACTCTGTATCCATCCATGTTATTGCAAATGACAAGGACTTACTCTTTTTTATGGCTGAATAATATTCCATGGTATATGTATACCACATCTTCTTTACCCATCTATCGATGGACACTTGGGCTGCTTCCATATCTTGGCTATTATAAATAATGCTGCAGTAAACATGGGGGGTGTACATCTTTTCAAATTAGTGTTTTCCTTTTCTTTGGGTAAATACCAGTCATGGAGTCACTGGATCTTATGGTAATTCACCTTTTAATTTTTTATAGAACTCCACACTGTTTTCCACAGTGGCTGCACTGAAGAACTCAGAATTGAGTTCACATAAAAACTAACTTTTCAAAGGTTTTCCCTCCGTTTTGACATTTTCAGGCAATTCCAGGGCCACACAGACGGGGCCAGTTGTATTGACATTTCTAACGACGGCACCAAGCTCTGGACGGGCGGCCTGGACAACACGGTCAGATCCTGGGACCTGCGCGAGGGGCGGCAGCTGCAGCAGCACGACTTCACCTCACAGGTACAGGCGTGGGCCCGGGACACTTCGGAAGACACAGTTTTGTGATATACATGACAGACTATACCATGTGACAAAGTCCCTTTTGACTCTGGGTTAGATAACTCAGTTCTGTCAAAACAGTAATATGTATTAAAGGATTAGAAAAAAATCTCATTTATAAGCTTTTAGCAGGTTTTTCCTCCAAAGACCATTACTTTGTATTCTTTGAATTTTGCCTAATTGATTCATTAAATGATATTGTGCAGCTGTATCGCGTTACTTGGGTGTCACCCATTTGGCTGTGATTTCTTCTTATATAATTGGAATCATCTAGACTTCCTTTACAATTTAAATAGTATCCCCAGAAGAAGCAGTACCTCCCCCGAGAGGCAACATGTCTTCTGTAGGCACCGTCACTCTGAGCTGTTTCACTCGTAGATCTTTTCTCTGGGCTACTGCCCAACTGGAGAGTGGCTGGCTGTGGGGATGGAGAACAGTAACGTGGAAGTGTTGCACGTCACCAAGCCGGACAAATACCAGCTGCATCTCCACGAGAGCTGCGTCCTGTCGCTCAAGTTTGCCCATTGTGGTAAGCAGCCCCCTCCCGTCCATTTCCTGTCCCCGACAGTCACCCCCTCTGCCCTCCCAAGGATGCGTCCTCACTCCACTCCTTTGGTTTAGTAACTTATCCTTCTTCCAAAGTACATATGTGCCTGTGTCTCTAATGCCATGTGCCGATCCACTTACCATTGTTGAAAGGATAAATGACTCACTCAATCTAGGACAGTGAGCTTTATGTTTCCAGTGAAAAGAAACTTTTGTTGCAAATTAGAAGAGTTTTCCATGAATTGTTTGTGCGCTATAAAGCAAATCTCTGGTGTCTGACACAGTAACACAAACAAGACTTTTTTCCAAACTCTTTCTGTAGGCAAATGGTTTGTAAGCACTGGAAAGGACAACCTTCTGAATGCCTGGAGAACACCTTATGGGGCCAGTATATTCCAGGTAACACTTGTCCAGCTCCCACTCACTGCGTGCTCCCTGCATGGCGATGGTTTACCCAGAGTCTCTCTGTGCATTCTGTCAGATTAAGGCTCCTGAGTGTCCTCGGAGGTAGGGCAAGAGAAGACTACCTTGCCTAAGGGAGGCTGGTGTCACAGCCACACGGTGTGGAGCTGGGGGGTGGTCTCCAGTTCTCTTTGAGCCCAGGGCCGAGACAGTGCCCATTGCACTAACCAGCTTTCCGTGCCTCAGTCCCATGTATACATTAGAGTTTTTGCATCCTCTGTGACTTGTGTGTGTGTGTTGTGTCTTTAAAGTGCTTCTATTTAAAAACTTTGAGCATTTTGCCTGAATATTCCTATTAGTATTGTTATTTCTTTGATTTTTTTTTTCCCAAAGAAGTGTTGTGGGAAAGTTTAGTAAATCTTAATTAATTTCAGAAATGTTTATTCTTACTGACTTAGTGGTACTTAATGTGTAGTGTGTGAAATTATTTGTAGGAGGACCAAATGGTAGATGTGATCAACATGGGCACACTCACCATCTCTGTGCTCTCTGTGGCTGGTATGTGGAAATTTCACAGGCAGATTAAAGAACACTCCTCTTTTTTAACCTATACTTGGGATATTATTTTTTAGGTGTGCCTTTTTTTTTTTTTTTTTAAGGGATAACAACAGGTTTGCAGTTTTCTTGAGCGTAGTATTATGTCATCATAGAGTAGATCAACACATAATACAAAAATACATATGTTGAGTGAAAATACTGTGCCAGGTAATCGATAGGACAAGAATAGCTGATTATTGCTGTCATGAAATTTATAACTGAATATAGTATATATTGTTAATATTATGGGTCACAACCTTTCTGGTGGTCCCAAAAAGGACTGGGAATAAAAAAAAGGAAATCTATAATCTTATAGTGGATCTTTTATAGTAAGTACAAGTTTTCTTTTGTGTATACTGGATTGTGACGTAAAATGGATTAATTACAGGTTACAATCAATTGGGACACCTGGGTGGCTCAGTCGGTTAAGCTGCTGCCTTCCGCTCCGGTCATGATCCCAGGGTCCTTGGATTGAGTCCCACATCAGGCTCCTTGCTCAGCGGGGAGTCTGCTTCTCTCTCCATCTCTGCCTGCCTCTCTGCCTGCTTGTGCATGCGCTCTCTTGCTCTCTCGCTCGCTCGCTCTCCCTGATAAATAAATAAACAAACAAACAAACAGGTTACAATAAAAAAAAGTTTGAGAAACACTGGCAGTAGGTTAGCTTCTGCACGTCAGGTGTTAATTTTTTAAATCTTCAGGGTTCTGGTTAAAATCCTGCGGCATTCATTCATTTAGCACAGTTCAGTTCAAAGTTGACCTTGACCTCCTTGTAGTTGGTGAGTTGAGCCATAGTATCCAGGACTCTTAAGTATGGAACATTTCTCCTCCTAACTGTTGAACTCCTCCCCACTTGGAGATATGCATTCTTTTTTCACACAGGAGAATAGGGCTTTCTATTAGAAATAGTTTTACATTCCTAATTTCAAAAAATGTAGTGTTTTCCATGCCATTTTCCACTTGAACTCTGAGGCAGCTCTCTTGAGGTAGCAGGCAGGTAAGAGGTCCTGACCTGTTTGTAAGGTAGGAGTTTCACTCGGGTTAAGTGACCGGTCTGGTGTTCCACAGCCCGACCTCCAAGCCGTCTGACTGAAGTGGGGGATGCTAAGAACACTCTGCTCTTACCTGTCTGGAGAAGAGGGTTTGAAACCAGGCCTTACTTCTTCACAACACGTGCTTGTACAGCTGGCTTGCCTGCCACCTGATGTCCCCATTGCAGGAGCCTGTAGACTAGCGTGGTGAGGTGACCCTAGAGTGTCCTGGGCCCCGCCATTTTGAGGGAGGGCCGGGACTGCCTTGCCTGGCGGGCTGCTCCTGTTTGGACAACGGGACACCTTCACGCTTGTTTTCACTCTGTCTTCCAGTCCCACCTCATGGGTTTTTCTTTCAGTAGGTAACATTTGTATTTGTTTCTTTCCTAGTCCAAAGAATCCTCATCGGTGCTTAGCTGTGACATCTCTGTGGATGACAAATACATTGTCACTGGCTCTGGGGATAAGAAGGCCACAGTTTATGAAGTTATTTATTAAGGACAAATCTTCATGCGAACTGGACCCCTTCTCCTTGTAGCACTTTGTTCTATCATCCTCTTCCCCCCGCATCTAAAACCAAGGATTTCAAATACTCATTGCAGTTGTGGAGTTTAATCCCATCTCTTACCCCCACTTCCTCCCTTGCTATTGAATTGTGAATACTCATTAAGAACCTGTGATACCAAATCTTCAGCTCTCTACTTGGAAGAACATGGAATTACCATACTTAACAGTGACGGAATCTTTAATTATGTATTATATCTGTAATATATTTATTTTGTTTAAAGAAGGCTTTCTAACTTTGACTGAATAAAGCTGTCTGCTCCTGCATTGATAATGAAGATGCGTTGTATTTGATACCCCTCCCCCCCCTTTTTTTGGCAAAGGAGGGGAAAGGAAGGTTTAACATAATTGATGAAAAATGTCACTAAATGTAGACTAAGGACTGTATAGAGATGTGAAATGTATAATTACATATGGAAGCAATATGTTGCTGTGTTGTTAGATTTTTTTTTGTTTGTTTTCTACTTATTTTAAATGTTTGGAAATTTGAACAATTAGAACATGACAGGCCACGTCGTATTCATTTGAGTCTATCTGGACAACTTTAACCAATATATCTATAGCTTTAGAATCTATTTGATAAAAGTAATTGGATTTTTTTTTCTTTTTTGACTTGTTGACAAGTGTCTTTGTACTAAGTTTTTAATTCCTTTTTTTAATGTATTATAGACAGATGAACAAATTAAATTTGGCCTAAAGAGAGAACTTAATCCCTTCTGGATATTTTTGCCACGTTTCTTTGCAAAGGGAGATGTATACCTTTGGGCAGTTTTGTCATTACGAGAAATTACAGGCTATTTTTTGGCATGTTCTTTGGGAACTGCGCGGATTCAGGGGAGGAGTCCTCCTGCTGTGCAAGTCAAGTCTTTTACAAAATGAGGACAGCAGAGGAGACTTGCAAGGACCTCCCTCTGAAAACCAGAAAGAATGGACTCTCACCTGGGATGAGGACTTGCTTTCTTTACCTCCAGTTCTTTCCCTGTCTTAGTTGGATGTCCCCGAAATGGACACAGGCTGTGCCATTGTGCCGGAAACATTGTGTTATCTTTTATGTTGTTGTTGTTGCTGTTCAACTATGATATGTGACTCCTTTTTTTATTATTTTTTTGTTTGAATGCTTTAAAAATCTTTTAAGTCTGTGGATCTGCTGATGTACAGTGCCTTTGCTGCTATGGATCAAAATCAAGAGAACTGTGTAGATAAACTTTATTGTGTAAGTAGAAAATTACTTAATTTCATACTAGAAATGGATGGATGCTGCAAGTTGAAATGGACTGTCCATTGACGTTCCTAATGTGGTAGCAGAAAAAAAAATGGTGTCTTAAGTGCTTAGTGTTTGATGTCATTAACAGTTTCGTAAAACTCTACGGTGTAGAAAGATTTTGATACTAAACTGTGCATTGTACATAGTTCTAATGCATCGTATTGACCACCAGTACTTCTATAATGGTAGATTGTTTGTGCATTCAGACTTTTAAGCATTAAACATAAATAACTTCTAGTATGCTTATTTCTAATTCTTTGGCTGGCTTTCATTTTTGTCTGACTATGCCACTCCCATATACTAAAAATTACTAGCTTCATTCAAGGGAGACTGGTGTTAAAGTCACGTGGGCTTCATTATTATTGCGTTTTTAGTTTTGTTTTTATTTTCATTTGACAGGAACTAGAAGGGAGAGCAGATGGAGGTTAGCAAGGACAGGTTGTGCCAAACATTGACCGAGTGCCTCTTCAGTTTGTAAAACGACTACCTATCAGAAAGTCGTCACGTTACTCAGATGCTTTAGGGCTGCACTGTTCAGTGTGGTTGCACTAGCTGTTTGTGGCTATTTAAATTTAACTCTACTAAAATTAGTTGTTTTAAAAAAAAAATAGGTTTGTTAGTCACACTAACTGCATTTCAAGTATTCAGTAGCTGCATATGGCTAATGGCTACCATATTGGACAACTCAAATTTATAGAACACATCCAGCATCACAGAAAGTTCCATGGGAGCAGTGCTGCCTTAGAATTAGCTTCTACATACCATTTCTCTCCATTTGGGTTTGGGAAACATGTCAAGTGGAATACCCTGGAGTTGAAAGCATGAAGCCCATTGGGCTCCTGCTGGTGGGGTGTGTGAAGATTGAGACTAAGAAGGTGCTTAAGGAATTCTAATTACCCAAGACTTGAAAATCTGTCATTTTGAAGGATCCACCCGGTAGAAAGAAGGCTGGGGTTGGGGGCTGTGGTCTGGAGTGTGCTCAGTGCTCAGCTGTAAGACTAACTCTTTAGCATTGACTTTTCAGCGGTGTGCACCAGTGGGGTTGGAAGCTGCACTTCATGTGTGAGTACTGTGAACGCTACTACTTCAGACGATAACATTTTAAAGGATTCTTGACTCAGTATCTGTGCATCCTTACTAAAATGTCTTTAAAGGTATAGAGATTTGGAGTTTAAGAAAATCGTTTGGTATAAAGAATATGACACTGGCACCATGTTTATATCTCCAGAGAGAGAATGTGCCTACCTTAGGGAGATGGAATTCCCTATTGGTGCCTGGTGGGTCAGGTCTCTAGGAAGATCCAACATTGGCCATTGAGATGAATGCGTATATAGACCTAGCTTTTTAAAATTAATGGGCATCAATTTCCTCTCATTGCCAAGGTTTTATCAGATTAGATTTTTATGTCTGATATAAATCCCAGACCTAGATAGATCTACACAAAAATCTTGATGTTGTAATTATAACTCGGTTTACGATAGTTTTTGCTCCAAATATGGTCTCTCAGAGTCAAGAATGACAAAGATAGGAATCAACCGGAACCAGAGTTGACTTGGTTCCAGTCAAAGAATACTGGTGTACGACTGGAAGAGTGACTCACATAGAACTACCAAGAAGTACAAACTCAGATTGAGGGAGCCATCAAGACTTTCCTAAGAGAAGCAGATAAAATGTAGAGTGACCAACTCCAAGGTCTTTCAAGTGTTTACAGATACACACCTCCCTGGGGCCAGGACTTAGCAGGGTGGTTTCCTGTCTAACTAGCTGCCAGAGGTCGAGCCTTGTCTTGGAGGGTGTATGCTAAAACAACCGTAACCCTGTAACACCTACCATGGGTAAGAATTACACAACCATGAGATACAGAACCATCTTGTAGCCACGAAATTCTGCGACCTTACAGCCAAAAGCAGGGGAGATTGATACCCCCCAGTTAGAAGGCAGCATTCTGGGGAGAGATGTAGTACATACATGAACAGCTGGACCATCAGTGATAACCCTGAACTACCAACTGGGCTGTTTGCTTCCTCAGTCCAGATGATCTCAGCAGAGCTGTATCACCTAGAAACAAAACGTCCAACTTGAGTATTTGTCATTTGGTATTTTTGACAGTTGTAAGGAAATTTGTTCTGGAATTCCTTGCCCAGCATCAAGAAATTATAAAGTTATAAAGATGTAGGTACCCCCCCCAAAAAAAATAAATAAGCCTTCATGTTCTTGGAGGCTCATTTGCATAGCTGTCTAGCTCCTGGGCAACCTGTAGAGTGGCGTTCAACAGTGACCTCTGGGTGCTGCCAACCCTCACCAGTAGAAGCAGCGCCTCTCAACCAGCCTGTTTTTCTGAGCTAATTGTGTTTATTTGCCTGTCAATTCCAGCTTTGACTCAGAGCTGACAATGGAAATGTTTTCGGTCCGTTTTGATAACAGCACATCAAGAAACCTGCCATGTATCACACTTTTTAACAACAGTGCCATCATAATGGTAGGAACTCTCATTCATTATAAGCCACTATCAACATCTTCTTTTAGTTTGGTTTGGGTTTTTGGCAGCAGTGACAGAATCTTTTGGATCCCAGATAGGAATTAGCGGGGGGATTCGTCTCTGGTTCACCTCTCCCCAGGGAAGGAAATTTCCTGCTGGGATCTTAGGTGTTTGGCCTGTAGGGAAGGAGAATTCCTGCGGGGCTGCCTTTAGTCTGAAAGAAAATAAAAAATAGAAGTGTTTTCCACAAAAAATCGCCGTTTGGTCGCACAGCAGCATAGACAGGCTGGGTGCCAGAATACTGAATTTACACAAAAGCGCACGTGGGATCAGAGGAGAAAATCAATTACCCAAATCCCTTATCTCCCAAGGGGGACAAGCTGACCTGAACCCCAAGGCTCCAGACTTGGGGGTTGGAATTCTGTGCCATCTGCCCAGTGTGGCAGATTTGGGAGTGTTATGGACACCCACCTTGCTGCTCTCTGCTCCTCAGTTTCCTACAAGCTACCCAACTTGGGAATTCAGCATCACAGAAACTCTTGAGAACTTAATCACAAATCATCTTTTGAGTTCCTATAATGTGTCTACTGTGGACTGTGGTACATACAAGGCAAAAGCCCACTTGTGGCCATGTAGACTTACCCAGGCGGGACCCTGGGCGTCTTACTGCCTCCCCAATTCAAGTGACATCATGGCTTAATGAGAACATTCATAACTAACAAGCTTTATGTTATTTTGGAAGAAGACTTAAATTCACTTAAATGTCATGCTTTAGTTGACTTGAGCCCAACAAAACTAACACACACCAGAAGGTATTTGTGAGCTATTAGGATTTTGAGAATTTAGGCAGTAAGTGTTTGGACTCTAGGTGTTCAAACTAATACCCAAGTGGTTTTTAGGGGCCTAGCATTTTCCCACAGAGACCTCATAGGTAGGGCTAGTTGGCCATTTCCCAAGCTAGTAGGTATCTCCATAGCTGATTCCAAAAAAATACTACCAGAGGTAGTATCCTGGCCATACGTTGTGTCATGTGGCAGAAAGTATGAGTTGAGCTGGACATTTTGTTCTCCCAGGAGGCTGGGAGGAAGCAGGAGAATGAGTCATGGTGAGATCTTAGTCAAAGATCCTGCTGCTGCCCTTGGGCTCATGAAGCCTCCAGCAGAGAAGACGAAGGCGGAGCATGTGCCCTTCCTCTTTATAAGGACAGAAAGAGGCACCAGCAGGAGCCATCGTCAGAGATGGAGTGAGACCCCCTGGACCGCCATGCATCGAGCAGAAGAGTTTTCCTGAGGACAACTTGCTGTTCCTTGAAGAACTTCAGTCGGACACCTTGTCGCCTCAAGAGTTGAGCTTAAACACTGTCCATCTCAACAGCTATGAAGTCAGCTTTCAGCATCGTGATTCTAATGTGGAGAAGTCTGGTGTGGCTGAGAACAAAGCACGTTCCCCCCAAAGCCTGTTAGCCTTTCCCAGGGGAATGAAAACAAGTGTCTGGAGTGATTGAAGAAGTCATCAGTTAAACTTCATTCTCAAGTCTCCTTCGGATATTAATAGCCCCTTTTGTTTTTCCTCCAAGTAGACAATCACTGTTAATGAAATGTGATTTCAGGGTTTATGGCTGAGTCAGGAAATTCAACGTTGAGTTAAAACACTGACGATCAGTCAACCCCACCGCACCTACATCTTTAGGCCTCAGCATTTTTGTGGAACAAGAACAGCCTTCGGGCACAAAATGGTTGGGAAGGTTACTCTGAGGACAAAAGCTGTGGTTTATAGATACTTATTCCTGAGCTGTGGCCTTAGAAATAAAGCATAATAAATAAAGCACCCCTAATGAGAATCATAGTGGTGGCTCAAGTTGCTTAAAAGTGAAGGACGTGGTGTGGATCCCTCAAGAGCACGCTTGCTTTCATGTTGAGGGGCTTGGCTGAGGTGGTTGGTCTGGGCCTACCTGGCTCTGCTGACATCCCCCCCCATTCCCCCAACTCCAGGCCATGTGGGTGGCTTTGAGCCAGGAGTACCAAATGAAATTGCGTTCAACTCCTTCAGACTTTTGGCAGACAGCGTTTACTTGAATATGTGCTTTCCTTGCTGAAGATCTGTTTCGATATGAGTTCCAGGGAACAGCGTCATGGAGTCTTTTCATACTGATTGCAATTAGGTTTGCAAAAGTCGTGTGAGCTTGTAACCTGACCGCAGGGATAGAGAAGATAAGGCAAGTTGGTGTTTCAGCTTATATAGATTTACCTTACCTCCCACACTCCTGCCTGGACCCCAAAACCCCCCACAAAGGCACTTCTGTCTGTGGATGGATGCCTACCCATTGTTTTTGAGGGTGGGAAACAAGCGAGAGACTTCTTTTCCTGCCACCTCACTGACATTGCTCTACCAAGTTTTATCTTTTTAAGAATTTCCCCATTTTTTGCTGTGAATGATTTTATGGCATCATGATTTACTTCAGTCGGCCAACTTTTTCAGAAAATGAGAAAGTCCATGTTGTTTAATTTTCCAAATGACCCTGCCTCTCAGAATCATCCTATCAGGAGCACCTGGGTGCCTCGGTGGGTTAAAGCCTCTGCCTTGGGCTCAGGTCATGATCCCAGGGTCCTGGGATCGAGCCCCGCATCGGGCTCTCTGCTCGGCAGGGAGCCTGCTTCCCTTCCTCTCTCTCTCTGCCTGCCTCTCTGCCTACTTGTGATCTCTGTCTGTCAAATAAATAAATAAAATCTTAAAACACACACACACACACACACACGTCTTATCAGAAAGATCATATAATCGCCTTAAACTGATTCACTTATTTCACTTAGCATAATACCCTCTAGTTTCATCCACATCATTGCAAATGGCAAGATTTTGGGGGGAGTTGATGGCTGCATAGTATTCCATTGTATATATATATTTACACCACATCTTCTTTATCCATTCTTCCATTGATGGACATTTAGGTTCTTCCTGTAGTTTGGCTATTGTGGACATCGCTATAAATCTTTGGGTTCATGTGCCCCTTCAGATCACTACATTTGTATCTTTACAGTAAATACCCAGTAGTGTGATTGTTGGGTCATATGGTAGCTCTATTTTCAACTTTTTGAGGAACTTCCATACTGTTTTCCAGAGTGGCTGCACCAGCTTTCGTTCCCACCAATAGTGTAGGAGGGTTCCCCTTTCTCTGCATCCTTGCCAATATCTGTCGTTTCCTGACTTAATTTTAGCCATTCTGACTGGTGTGAGGTACTGTCTCACTGTGGTTTTGATTTACGTTTTCCTGATGCCGAGTGATGTTGAGCACCTTTTCAGGTGTCTGTTGGCCATTTAGATGTCTTCTTTGCAGAAATTTCTATTCATGTCTTTTGTCCATCCCTTGATTGGATTCTTTGTTCTTTGGGTGTTGAGTTGGATAAGTTCTTTATAGATTTTGGATACTAGCTCTTTATCTGATATGTCATTTGCAAGTATCTTCTCCCATTCTGTCAGTTGTCTTTTGGTTTTCTTAACTGATTTCTTTGCTGTGCAAAAGCTTTTGATCTTGATGAAGTCCCAACAGTTCATTTTTGCTCTTGCTTCCCTTGCCTTTGGCGATGTTTCTAGGAAGAAGTTGCTGTGGCTGAGGTTGGAGAGGTTGCTGCCTGTGTTCTACTCAAGGATTTGGATGGATTCCTGTCTCACACTGAGGTCTTTCATCCATTCAGAGTTTATTTTTTTGTGTGTGGTATGAAGAAATGGTCCAGTTTCATTCCTCTGCATGTGGCTGTCCAACTTTCCCAACACCATTTGTTGAAGAGACTGTCTTTTTTCCACTGGACATTCTTTCCTGCTTTGTCGAATATGAGTTGACCATAGAGTTGGGGGTCCATTTCTGGGCTCTCTATTCTATTCCATTGATCTATGTATCTGTTTTTGTGCCAGTCCCATACTGTCTTGATGATGACAGCTTTGTAATAGAGCTTGAAGTCTGGGATTGTGATGCCACCAACTTTGGTTTTCTTTTTCAACATTCCTGTGGCTATTATGGGTCTTTTCTGGTTCCATATAAAGTTCAGGATAATTTGTTCCAGTTCTTTGAAAAAAAATTGATGGAATTTTAATACGGATTGCCTTAAATGTGTAGATTGTTTTGGGTAGCATCAACATTTTCACAATATTTGTTCTTCCAATCCATGAGCAGGGAATGTTTCTCCATTTCTTTATGTCTACCACAATTTCTTTCATGAGTACTTTATAGTTTTCTGAATTCAGATTCTTTGCCTCTTTGGTTAGGTTTATTCCTAGGTATCTTATGGTTTTGGGTGCTGTGGTAAATGGGATCGACTCCTTAATTTCTCTTTCTTTGGTCTTGCTCTTGGTGTATAGAAATGCAACTGATTTCTGTGCATTGATTTTATATCCTGACACTTTACTGAATTCCTGTATGAGAGCAAGCAGTTTTGGAGTGAAGTCTTTTGGGTTTTCCACATAAACTATCATACCATCTTCAAAGAGTGAGAGTTTCACTTCTTTGCTGATTCGGATGCCTTTTATTTCTTTTTGTTATCTGATTGCTGAGGCTAGTACTTCTAGTACTGTGTTGAATAGCAGTGGTGGTAGTGGACAGCCCTGCTGTGTTCCTGACCTTAGGGGAAAAGCTCTCAGTTTTTTCCTGTTGAGAATGATACTCGCTGTTGGCTTTTCATAGATGGCTTTGAGGATATTGAGGTACATACCCTCTACCGCTACACTGTGAAGAGTTTTGATCAAGAAAGGATGCTGTACTTTGTCAAATATTTTTCAGCATCTATTGAGAGTATCATATGTTTTTTGTTCTTTCTCTTATTAATGTACTACATTGATTTGTAGATGTTGAACCAACCTTGAAGCCCAGGAATAAATCCCACTTGGTCGTGGTGAATAATCCTTTTAATGTACTGTTGGATCCTATTGGCTAGTACTTTGGTGAGAATTTTTGCCTCCGTGTTCATCAAGGATATTGGTCTGTAATTCTTCTTTTTGATGGGGTCTTTGGTTTTGGGATCAAGGTAATGCTGGCCTCACAAAATGAGTTTGGGAGTTTTCCTTCCATTTCTATTTTTTGGTACAATTTCAGAATAGGTATTAATTCTTCTTTAAATATTTGGTAGAATTCCCCCGGGAAGCCATCTGGCCCTGGGCTCTTGTTTTTGGGAGATCCCTGATGACTGCTTCAATCTCCTTACTGGTTATGGGTCTGTTCAGGTTTTCTGTTTCTTCCTGGTTCAATTTTGGTAGTTTATATGTCTCTAGGAATGCATCCATTTCTTCCAGATTGTCAAATTTGCTGGTGTATAGTTGCTTATAATAGGTTCTTATAATTGTTTGTATTTCTTTGGTGTTGGTTGCGATCTCTCCTCTTTAATACATGGTTTTATTAATTTAGGTCCTTTCTCTTTTCCTTTCAATAAGTCTGGCCAGGGGTTTATCAATCTTATTAATTCTTTCCAAGAACCAGCTCCTAGTTTCATTGATTTGTTCTACTGTTCTTCTGGTTTCTAGTTCATTGATTTCTGCTCTGATCTTTATTATTTCTCTTCTCCTGCAGGGTTTAGGCTTTCTTTGCTGTTTTTTCTCTAGCTCCTTTAGGTGTAGGGTTAGATTGTGTTCTTGAGAACTTTCTTGTTTTTTTTTTCTTTTTTTTTTCAAAGATTTTATTTATTTATTTGACAGAGAGAGAGAGATCACAAGTAGGCAGAGAGGCAGGCAGAGAGAGAGGGGGAAGCAGGCTCCACACTGAGCAGAGAGCCTGATGCGGGGTTCGATCCCAGGACCCTGAGATCATGACCTGAGCGGAAGGCAGAGGCTTTAACCCACTGAGCCACCCAGGTGCCCCCCTTTCCTACTTCTTGAGAAAGGCTTGTATTGCTATATAGTTTCCCCTTCTGACCGCCTTTTCTGTGTCCCAAAGATTTTGAACAGTTGGGTTTTCATTTTGTTTCCATGAAATTTTTAAAAATTCTTCTTTAATTTCCTCATTGACCCATTCATTCTTTAGTAGAGGAAAAGTAGAGGAAAGCCGGAAAGTACTCAACATGGAGTTCTTTCTGGCTTTCCTCTTGTGGTTGAGTTGTAGTTTCAAAGCACTGTGGTCTGAAAATATGCAGGGAGTGATCCCAGTCTTTTAGTACCTGCTGAGACCTGATTTGTGACCCAGGATGTGATCTGTTCTAGAGAATGTTCCATGTGCACTAGAGAAGAATATGTATTCTGTTGTTTGGGATAGAATGTTCTGAATATATCTGTGATGTCCATCTGGTCCAGGGTGTCATTTAAAGCCTTTATTTCCTTGTTGATCTTAGATGATCTGTCCATTTCAGTGAGGGAGATGTTAAAGTACCATACTATTATTGTAGTATTGTTGATGTGTTTCTTTGATTTTGTTATTAATTGGTTTATATAATTGGCTGCTCCCATGTTAGGGGCATAGATATTTAAAATCGTTAGATCTTCTTGTTGGACAGACCCTTTAAGTATGCTATAGTGTCCTTCCTCATCTCTCATTATAGTCTTTGGCTTAAGATCTAATTTATCTGATAGAAGGATTGCCACACCAGCGTTCTTTATATATCTATTAGCATAGGAAATTGTTTTCCACCCCCTCAGTTCAAATCTGGAGGTCTCTTTGGGTCTAAAATGAGTATTTTGCAGACAGTATATTGATGGGTCTTGATTTTTTTTTTCCATTCTGATACCCTGTGTTTTTTGATTGGGGCATTTAGCCCATTTACATTCAGGGTAACTATTGAAAGATATTAATTTAGTGCCACTGTATTGCTTGTAAGGTGATTGTTACTGTATATTGTCTCTGTTCCTTTCTGGTCTGTTACTTTTAGGCTCTCCCTTTGCTTAGAGGCTCCTTTTCAATATTTCCTGTAGGGCTGATTTGGTGTTTGCAAATTCCTTTATTTTTTGTTTGTCCTGGAAGCTTTTTATCTCCCTGTCTATTTTCAATGAAGCCTAGCTGGATATAGTATTCTTGGCTGCATGTTTTTCTCATTTAGTGTTCAGAATATATCATGCCGGTCCTTTCTGGCCTTCCAGGTTTCTGTGGATAGGTCTGCTGCCAATCTAGTATTTCTACCATTGTGTGTTACAGACCTCTTGTCCTGAGATGCTTTCAGGGTTTTCTTTTTGTCACTGAGACTTGTAAGTTTTACTATTAGATGACGGGGTGTGGACCTCTCCTTATTGATTTTGAGGGAGATTCTCTGTGCCTCCTGGATTTGGATGCTTGTTCCTTTTGCCATATTAGGGAAATTCTCTACTGTAATTCATTCCAATATACCTTCTGCCCTCTCTTTCTTCTTCTTCTGGGGTCCCAATTATTCTAATATTATCTCATCTTATGGGATCACTTCTCTCTCGAATTCTTCCCTCATGGTCCAGTAGTTGTTTATCTCTCTTCTTCTCAGCATCTTTATTCTCCATCATTTGGTCTTCTGTATGGCTAATTCTCTCTTCTGCCTCATTTATCCTACAGTAAGAGCCTCCATTTTTTATTGCACCTCATTAATAACTTTTTAAATTTCAACTTGGCTAGATTTTAGTTCTTTTATTTCTCCAGAAAGAGATTTTATTTCTCCAGAAAGGGATTCTCTAGTATCTTTCATGCTTTTTTCAAGCCCAGCTGGCACCTTGATAATCGTTATTCTGAACTCTAGTTCTGACATCTTACTAATGTCTGTATTGATTAGGTCCCTAGCCATCGGTACTGCCTCTTGTTCCTTTTTTTGAGGTGAGTTTTTATGCCTTGTCATTTTATCCAGATAAGAATAGATGAATGAGAGAGAACGAAATACTAAAAGGGTAGTAAGGATCCCAGAAAAATATACACTAACCAAATCCGAAGAGACCCAAAACTGTGTTGGGGGTGGGGGGAGAGAAAGGAGAAAAGAAAAAGAAAAGAAAAAAAAAAATATATATATATGGTTGGCAAATAGAACAGAGCCACACACTTGATTTTGGGTGTATTTTGGTCTGTTAGAAGAAACTGCCTCCCAACATTTTAAGGAAAGAAAGAACACACACGCACACACACACAAAGGTAAATATGATGAAGGGATGGAATATGACTGTAAAGATGAAAATCAAAAAGAGATTCTAAAAAAGGAATTGATAAGTTGGTTCAAAAAAGAATTAAAAAAAAAAAGAGGAAAGAATGTGATCAGGCTGGAGCCTAGAACAAAGGCATGCACTTGATTTAGGGTATATTTTAATCTGTTAGAAGAAACTGTATCCCAAATTTTAAAGAAAGTATAACCCATATGTATATAAAAAAATATGGTTAAATATAATGAAAGTATAGAATATGACCATAGCAATGAAAATTTAAAAAAAAAAAGATTTTTATAAAGGTATTGATAAGGTAAAATAGTTTTTAAAATGTTAAAATAGGACAGAGGAAAAATTTTTAAAAAATAGAATAAAAAAAATTAAAAATTTAACTTTGAAAGACTACAGAATCATGGGGAAAATAGCCATGAATTCTCTATGCTGTATTCCCATAGCTCTTAAGTTTAGCAGTTCTCATTGATTGGTGAACTTGGTCTTGGCTGGATGTTCTTGCTGATCTAGGTGAGGGGTCTGTTGCCATGATTCTCAAATGTCTTTGCCCAAGGTGGAATTGCACTGCCCTTGTCAGGGTCCGGGCTAAGTCATCTGCTCAGGTTCACTCTCGAGCTTTTGTTCCCTGAACGCTTCCCGTAAAGCTCTGGAGGACGGGAATGAAGATAGCGGCCTCCAAGTCTCTGGCGCAGAGGAGCTGAGAACTCAGGGCCCCACTCCTCAGTGCGCCCTCAGAGAAAAGCAGTCAATCCCTCCCATCTCCCTGGTCTCTGGCTGCCCTCTGAGCTCACCCGGCCTGTGACTGAGCATTTGTGTCTCTGGCGCACGGACCCCTTTGGAGTCTCCAAACCCACCGGATTCCTGCTGCATGCTTCAGCGCTGCCTCTTCTGCAGGAAGAAGGAGGGGGTCTCCCTAGATCTGCCACTTGTGGGTTCCCTCCGCAAAGAGCAGTGGCCTGACTGTGCTGTGGATCACCACAGTTTAAGGTAACCCCAAGCTGAGAGCTCACTCCTCAGCTCCGCCTCTGTAGCCGGCTTCCCCGCTCCAATACCTGGGAGCTCTGCTGCACTCAGACACCCCCGGTCTTTCTCTGACCCCACAGGTCCTGAGACCACACTGTCCCCGCAAGGACTCTACCTCCCACTTAGCGTCTAGAGCGACATCCCTCAATGCAGCAGACTTCTAAAAGTCCCCATTTTGTGGTCTCCTGCTCCACTGCTTGCTGGGAGCCGGCCCCTCCCCACACAGTCTCTCCTCCCATATATGGCCTCGGATTCACTTCTCCGCATGTCCTACCTTCCAGAAAGTGGTCGTTTTCTGACCCCAGAATTGGTGCTCTTCTTCTCTTTGATCTCCTGTTGAGTCTGTAGGTGTTCAGAATGGTTTGATAACTGTCTAGCTAAACTCCTGGGACCCGAGGAGGTCTTGTAGTCCTCTGCCATCATGCTCCTCCCCCCTTATATTTAAATGTGATAACTTATTTTTTTTTACTTTGGATATTACTCTTGATAATATGGTGTGAATTTTTTCTTTTTTTTTTCCCTTGTGCCTCGTTTTCTTTATCTTTAGAGAGCACTTCACAGTAGGCAAAATAGTCTTGTTTGAAAGGTGGACCATGTGGGAAGATTTTCTTTGATTACTCGTGTGTATTTTGATTCCTGAGCTCATGAAGGCCCAGCCATGGTGGTTAAAGTAGAATTGTTTACAGCCATGTGAAAATTATACTGAGATAGCAGGGGTCCTGCCCACAGGATTGATTAAGCTGCAGGGCAAAGGACACAGGTTGCTAGAAATCTTGGTAACCACTATTCTGGGTCCACAAAGGCATTATGATCCACTGCTCTAGATTGGGGAAAGTTTGATTATGTACTCTGGGCACTTAATATCACACGCCTGTATTAAAAAGCTCAATTCTCTCAACCACCAAGAAAAGAATTCTTGGGGAATTCAGAGAAATGATTTTGTAGAATTTTAATTAAGATCTCATCACAGAACTTGAACCAGTTAAGTGACTATCTGAATTGCTTTCCTGTGGAAAAAATAAGGGCTTCCAGAGTCCACACCAGGACACAGAGCTCTCTGGACAAGCGCATAATTGGTTCCCTAGAGGAGAATGGGGCGGCAAGGACTGTTTTAGGTGTTTTCAGGGTCAGTCTTTCAGGATGTTGCCCAACTATAATCCTGTTCATCTGTGGTCTCTTAAAAATCTTTCCTGAAATCCCCAACAGTCCAGGGAGGTATCACCATGTCTGGAATTGAACACGGATACCATGCTCACTTCTATCTTTGGAGATGATTATCCAAAATGCTAGCCCAGACTTGTAGACTCAGAAGGTAGTAATAAATGGCAGCTCTCCCCCTGATTCACCCACCTTCCCTCACGTTGTTAGATAAGACAGCATTTCTGGTGGATATTCACTCTCAGAACTATTATTGGACTAAATCATATGTGTAGAAATTCCCATGTGAAATGTGGTAGTAATCAAGCAGTTTGGTAACTGTGTTGAACAAAAAAATATTTGTACAACTTTTTGTAATGCAGATGGAGGAAACTTTTAAAAAAGGGTATCCAGGTTTTATTCCACTAGGAGCATACCTTAATGTCCTAGCAAATGCACACCCCATCTCACATGTGTGGCTCCCCATACTAAAGGGATATGGATAGGAAAATTTGCCTCTTTCACTCAGGGGCCACCCTCTTTGCTACGTATCTCTACAGAGATGCTTCTGTTTTTTTAGCATTATGCTTGTGGCTCAAATGAATGTCTTACTCTGAAACAGAAAGTTTGCTGAAGCTGAGTTGTAAAAATTCTACTGCATACGTACTGCCATCATGGGAGCTTGGGAAGATGATTAGGTTTTACTATAAGTTGGTAGATGGCTGAGAACAAATTTGAGAAGACTTAAATATTAATTCATTCCTGTATTCAACACATGTCTATTCCATGTCCTCTGTGTTTTAAGGAACTGAACTAGGCCCTGAAGATACAGAAACAGAGAGAAGAGAGATGGTCCCTGGCCTCACAGAGCTTAGGAAAGAAATAGGACTGCACGTAAGCCATGATGTGATTACTACCTTATTGGGTGGATAGTATGATAGGGGTGTTCAGGGCACTCTAGGACCACATGGAAGGGAACACAGCCCAGACTTATAGGGTTAGGGTAGGATTCTGGAAGGTAGCATCAGTGGAGCCTTCCAGAAGAAGTGACAGATAAGCACAAACCTGAATAATATGTAGG
The DNA here is from genome assembly GCF_963455335.1 of Martes martes. Classification (NCBI taxonomy): domain Eukaryota; kingdom Metazoa; phylum Chordata; class Mammalia; order Carnivora; family Mustelidae; genus Martes; species Martes martes. The sequence continues at coordinate 19,920,954 of NC_137900.1, forward strand.
GATTGGTCAGATAAGGAGTTCATGTATATGGGTGAACACTCAGTTCAAAAGAAACAAGTTGAAATGTGCAGAGGTGACAGCATGGAGACTTCAGAAAACTTGGAAGCCCTTTGGTGTGGCTGGTAGATGGAGTGCAGTGGGCTGGGTATAAATTCCAACGGTCGTTAGACCATGAAGGCCCTTGTGAGCCATGTGAGCATTCACACTTTTTACTCAAGGCAATAAGATCTAGGAAAGATTACCAGCAGGGGAGTAGCATTACCTGGGAAGGAGCACCTGTAGAGAATAGACCAGAAAGAGAGTGGACTGCACTCAGAGACCATTTTGGAAGATATGGGGGCTATCCAAATGAGAGATAATCATGACCTTAACAGAGAGACTGACAGTGGAGATAGCCTTTCAGAAGGCTATCAGGATAGGTCACAAAATCAAAGAGCAAACTAAATAAGCAGCCTGTGGGGCCAGGAAATGGAGTGCTTTTATCTTCAGAATCTTCCAAAGCCCAAGGAGCCATTTTTTTTCTAGAGTGTTGCCATAAAACATGTTAGTTCCAATCATCTCTGACTTACTGGGTATATTCTTTCAGAATTCAGTCTCAGGAGAAAAAATCTGAAGGGACCAGCTTAGACCTCACCTCCTAACCCCATGCAGCCATGGTTGATATGTTCTGTTACCAGGGACCCAGATGGAGGAGGTGAAGGGCCAACTGGAGCAGTAGCCCCAATGATATGAAGGGGGACAGGGGGAGCAGCAAACTCTAGAGCAGGCCCCCAGCCTGGCAACTGTGTGGATGGGTGTATGATCCCCTGAAACAGGAAAAGGAGCAGGTTTGAAGCTAGGAGTTGGGAGTAGCATTTAGTATTGGGCATATGTATGAAGAGGTCTTGCAGAAAAGTGAAAATACAAGCCTAGAACCAAGAGAACAATATCCTGGCTGAGGAGATGTCCTCAGCTCTCATATGATGGTAAAATCCATGGGGATAGAGATGATTATATACAATGCCAGCCCAGACTTGGGAATGGACAAGATGGTATAAGGACAGTGAGTAGTATGAGGGGAAGAGAGGCTTAGATAGACTCCTCATAATTCATGTGGGCAGATCTAAGAGGGATTAGCGGTAAAGTAGGTTTGACCTGGGCTGTCATCACCAGCCTCAAGATGATGGCCGAAGATCCCGCCTCCTGGTGTTCACCCTGGTGTGTAATATCCTTCCCCCATTGGACTGAAATTTATGTATGTAACAAACACAATGTGCAGAACTGATGGCATTTTAAGTTATAAGATGCTGTGTCTTTTATTTTGCTCCCTGTCTCCCTCTTGGATCTTTCTGCCCGTTGCCATGTTGTGAGCACAGAGAACCCCATGTGATGCGCAATTTGGGCTTTGGTTACCCTCCAAGGGACTAAGCTTGGAAGCAGACACTCCGATCCTGGTCAAGCCCAGGCAACTCATCCCCAAGTCACATATTGCTTCTGGATTCATGACAGATCCCGAACCAACCAGAATCACCTGGCTGAGCAGCTCCTATTTCTGACCACTGATACTGTGAGGTGATAACTTTTTGCTGTTTTAAACCACTGAGTCTTGAGGTAATCTGTCATACAGCAATAGATATCGAGCACAAAGCGCTCTGTAACTTAGAGTTTCTAAAATTGTTGTTCCAGCTTAGTTAGCATACAGGTTTTTTTTTTTTAGATTTTATTTATTTATTTGACAGACAGAGATTATAAGTAGGCAGAGAGGCAGGCAGAGAGAGAGAGAGGAGGAAGCAGGCTTCCTGCTGAGCAGAGAGCCCGATGCGGGGCTTGATCCCAGGACCCTGGGATCATGACCTGAGCCGAAGGCAGAGGCTTTAACCCACTGAGCCACCCAGGCACCCCATAGCATACAATTTTATATTAGTTTCAGGTGTACAATATAGTGATTCAGTAATTCTATGCATTATTCAGTGTTCACTGCGGTAAGTGTGCTCTTAATCCCCCACTTTACCCCTCCCTCCTCCCCCTCCCCTCTGGTAACCATCAGTTTGTTCTCTAGAGTTAAGAGCCTGGTCTTTGGTTTATATCTTTTTTCCCCCCTTTGTTCATTTGTTTTGTTTCTTAAATTCCACATATGAGGGGTACCTGGGTGGTATACTTGGTTAAACATCCAGCTCTTGGTTTGGTTCAGGTCATGCTCTCAGGGTTGTGGGATTGAGCCCCATGTTGGGCTTCCTGCTCAGTGTGTGATCTGCCTAACATTCTCTTTCCTTCTGTCCAGCCCTGCATGTACTCTCTCTCTCTCTCTCTCTGAAACAAATAAATCTTTTTAAAAAATCCACATATGAGCCAAACCATATGGTATTTGTCTTTCTTTGAGTGGCTTCTTTTGCTTAGCATTATACTCTCTAGATCCACCCAAGGTGTTACAAATGGCAAAATTTCATTCCTTTTTATGGCTGAGTAATATTCCATTGTATATGTAGATCATAAGTGCTTCATTCATTCATCTATTGGTGAATATTAGGGCTGCTTCCATAATTTAGCTATTGAAAATAATGCTGCAATAAACAAAGGGGTGCATATATCTTTTTGGTTGGGTGTTTTTGTCTTCTTTGGGTAAATACCCAGTAGTGTAACACAGCAATTCTATCTTTAATTTTTTGAGGAACCTCCATACTGTTTTCCACAGTGGCTCCACCAGTTTGCATCCTCACCAACAATGCACAAGGCTTCTTTTTTCTCCACATCATTGCTAACACATGTTTCTCATGTTTTCTATTTTAGCCATCTGACAGGTGTGAGGTGGGTAACTTGGATCCTGTCAATGTTTTTCCTCGGACAGTAATTCAGTTCTATTATTCAGTTTTCTTTGTATAGCATTTTATTTCCAATCTCCCTTCACAAATTGTTAGTAAACCAATAATGATTTTCAGGGTCACTTGTTCATTTCTAGCCATATTTATTTATTTTTCTTAGTAAGTGTAATAGCCCTATAAGTGTAACTTCTTGGGACTTTTATTGGTTAAATAGATTTTTTAACACCTAAGGAATAAGCTCTACAAAGAAGACGTTTTTTATTCACAGTGCAGAAAAGAGAGGACCAAGGAAATTGACCGCTAGAAAGAAGGAAGAACAGTTGTCAAGAAGGAAAGCTGCTGAGCTTGGACAGCACCTGCTAACTGTATGTGAGCTTTGTCTTCATGCAAAAACGGTCACTTCTTAGAGGGCAACTGCATTCTTTTTCCCTGGGAGGGTGGAAGAGGAAAGAAATCTGGATATTTTAAGTGGCTAATGAAAACTTTAAGGCATTGATTATATTCTGATTATACTCAAATAATTTAAAGATAGTAAAAAATCGGTGGGTGTCATTGCTTTGGAGACTTCTCTGAGAGAGCAAGTACAGTACTAGTTCTCAAAAAAGGAAGGGGGATGTAGTTCTTTATTTAACCTTGAACTCACCCTAACAAATAACAAGTAACAAATAGCATGAAATATTTGCAACATATATGACAAAGTTTTAATATTTTTCTATATAAATAGCTTTTACAAATCAATTAGAAAAGGTACTAAATAGAAAATTGGGCAATTGACACAAATGGAGATACAGCAAAGAAGAAAAATAGTTATAATTAGAATTTATAACTGAACAAATAAAAATTAAAGATACCATTTTTCACCTTTCAAACTGGCAAAACTATTTTTTTTTTAATCCAGTGTTACGAAGGCCTAGATAAAAAACATTCTCATATAGTAAAGAGGAGAGTTGAAATTAATAAAACTTTTTTGGGGGCACCTGAGTGGCTCAGTTAAGCATCTTTCCAGCTCATGTTCCCAGGGTCCCGGGATCGAGTCATGTTGTGCTCCCTGTTCAGCAGGGAATCTGCTTCTCCTTCTCCCTCTGCCCCTGCTCAAGCTCTCTCTTGCTCACTTTCTCTCAAATAAATAAATAAAATCTTTATAAAAATTTTTTTTTTCTGAAAGACTTTTTGGACATCTGCTTCCATCATCTTGCTAATGTACATAAGTCTTGACTCAAAAATACAGTTTCTCTGATTTTACTGTGAGTAAATATCGGAGGGTATAATCAAAGATTTTTTTTTTAAAAGGATTTTAGGTACAGTGGTTTTTGAAATCTGGTTACAAGGGACAGAACCCCAAACTGAAAAGGCATAAGTAAAAACAGCATTTACTGGCCAGAGGAATCCAAGAGTTTGAAGAACCGAGGCACAGAAGGCAGGAAGGTGCTGCAACAACTGGACTGAGGGTTTGAATGTTGACATGTCTCATTCTACCACACTTCTTGCTGTTCTCTGAGCATTCTCATTTTTTTTTAAATAACTTTGTTTCTAAAGATTTTATTTGACACATAGAAAATACAAGCAGGGGGAGAAGCAGGCAGAGGGAGAAGGAGAAGCAGACTCCACGCCAAGTGGGGAGCCCAATGCAGGATTCGATTCCAGGACCCTAAGATCATGACCTGAGCCAAAGGCAGCCGCCCAACCGACTGAGCCACTCAGGCGTTGTTCTCTTATTTTTAAGAGAACATGTTCTCTTACTTTTAAGACAGACTGGATCTTTCTCATGATGGGAAACATCTCTGTTGGTCCAATGGATGTTATTAACAAAGGAGTGGCTGACTAATCTCAAATTCTCTGAGTTCTAGTGCAATTCCAAATCTACAGAAATCCTCTGATGGTCGATTCAGAAGCTCACCCATGGAACTGTCAATTGCAGTGGTGAGGATTGGCTTTTATGTATTTTTTAAGATTGATTTATTTATTTTAGAGAACGTGTGCATGAGCAGGAGGAGGAGCAGAGAGAGAGGAGGGAGAATCTCAAGCAGACTTCTTGCCGAGTACACAGCCCAACCCTGAGCTCCATTCCAGGACCCCAACAGAATGACCTGAATGGAAATCAAGAGGCAGATGCTTAACCAACTAAGCCACCCAGGTGCCCCAAGGATTGGCCTCCGCTGATGCAGATACCCAATTGCAGTGGGTTGGTGTGGCTAAGATGGTGAGATCGTGAGAACACATAGCAGTTTCTGTCATAGCCATGCAGCCTCGGAGAAAGGGGAGGGTTATAGTGACTGGGCAGGCGACTCCATAGATATCTACTGGAAATTTGGGGGGTTTTCCGTATGATAAGCCAAACACTAGATGGAGTATGGTGTCTAAAGATGGAAACTAGGGATGGGGAATGTGGGGTAAACATCAGACAGCCATTGGTGACTTTATTGATGCCAGAAGATAAGAAGTTGACACATGTATCCCTGAATGTCCTACTATATGTTACTTTCTTGAGATGGACTTCACAGCATGGGAATAGAAGGGAGCCACTAATATTTATCACATGCCTCCAGTATGCCTAACCCTGAAGAAAGTACTTATATACCTATATATCTAAATACATTATATATATGAATATATGAGACATATATCCATATGTTTTATACATAAATATATAGGATATGATGAAATTTCATATCTGATTTCAACTCTGAAGATTTAGGAGGCCTGTTTGATATACAACAACATGGAAATCAGAGAAAGGTTAAATAAGTTACCCAAAGTTGCACAACTAGGAAATAGTCAAACCAGTTTTCAAACCCTGACTCCTATGTGCTGGAGTCACCTCATCTTTCTCAAAATTTTGAGATGAGTCACCTCATCTTTCTCAAAAGTTTACCCCAAAGATATTTTAAGGATTTGGCATGTCTTTCACCAACCCCTGCATTCTGTATATAATTTTTTTTTTTTTTGCATTTCCTAAAGCTTGAGGTGGATTTCCTAAAGCTTGTAGATTGATTTTTCTCCAAAATAAAATGTATATGCCATTATTTTTGCATATTTATAAAACCTTCAAAGTAATCTGTAACTAAATGTCTCCCAAACAATGCCAACCCCTTACCTAATATCATCCTTATGGAGCTGGCTCTTCACGGGGTGAGGGAAATACTCTTCTCCAATATGCTCATCTCTGACTGCCCATTCCTTTGAGAGTCATGACAATTCACCACACAGCGGCTGTCCTACCCCTTTCATATTGCACGAGAGCTAGGGCTGGCTTTGGGACAGATGAGCGTATTAAAGTGTCCAGGAGCCACTCAATTCTGTGTCAAACATCACCTGCCCAAACCTCCACCCACCCTTTTAGGGCAGAAACACTAAGAGCTGTGCTGTTTAGTAAACCTGTACAGCAAATTCCTTCTGGTTTGAAGTTGTCTGTTGATGAGCATATCATGAAAGACAGAATCAAGAGCTTTGTGAAATTCAAGCTCCATTACATCTATTTCATCCCTCTGATCTTCTGGGCCTGTCACTCTGTTTTAGAAGGAAATTGGATGGTCCTGACAAGACTGTTCTTCACAAAACAATGTTGGTTATTACCTAGTATTCTGTGATCGTATGGGTGTTTGCAAATTGATTTTTTTTATGATTTGTTCTAGTATTTTCCACGTCTGAACACTAAACTGACTACACTATGATTTTCAGGGCTGTCCCTTTCTCAATTTCAAATATAGCTCTGATCTCTACTGTTTTTACTGTTCAATGGCCTCACTGATCCCTGTTGAATTTTTAAAATTGCTTTTGAAAAACATCATTAGACTTGCTTAGATGTTATATAAGGGGAAACACTTAAAGGAAATGATAACTTGAATATTTACGGCTAATTTTTAAAACAGAAAACACGGTAACAAAGACTTGAAATCTGGAGTTTCTTACAGATTTGCTAGGCTACCTTCTGCAGCCCTAACGTTGGCCCTAAACAAAACCTAGAATGTGTAAGATTAGCGTTACAGGGGCCTAACAGTAAGTAACACTTCATGAAATAGTTAAAGATGTTTAAGGCTGATTGATTCAAATATTTGTTCCCCTTGGCAAGCTTGCTTTGTGAAAGATACACACAGATTATGGGATAAGAGATACTTTTGAGATACAGAGAGACTTGTTAGCCCTCCAAAGGGAATAATCATCGATGGAAATCAATGTAACTGCTTTTTCCTGCTATTAAAATAGGTTCAGCATCATGTTAGAAGCACAGGTGAGATGTCCTTGTCATTAACTCACTCTGAAAATGGGTCGGCAGCCAGCTTAGTAGAGTCTTACTCTGTGGAAATGATATCAAGATGGGAGCTTTGGAGGTTGTACTTTGACTCACTTATAGGGAAACCAAAGAACAGCTGTGCAAACCTTCCCCAAACATCTGGGGGTAAGCACGAGGTGAATACACCTGGATGTGCTCCAAATGGGGAAATGATGGGATGGTCCTCATTCTCTAAGTCCTTTCTTGGAGCCTGCGTAGGCTCACTGGTACACTTAGCTTTGGAGCGTCAAAGTAATAGTTCAGTAAAGAGAGCTTTGTGACTCCAAGGCAGACAGAACCATTTTTCAATTGCAGAAGTACTTAATTCTTTCTCACTTTAAGTGTGAAAGCCATTTGGGTGATAGCCCAGACAGGGTATTGCAGACCGGGAGTGAAAAACTCTTGGCCTCTAAGAAGAAACAGTGGGGGGGGGGGGGGAGGGTGGAAAAAAAACCCTCATTTACCATTTACTAAGAGACCAAGAAAAAAAAATATTGCATTTAGAAAAAATTGCTTTTGGCAACTGCGTTTAAGACTCTCAGATTTGGAAGTTAAACATGGGAAAATGTTATAAACGGGTTGTACCATATTTGTCTATCACTCTCTTTTTGAAGTGGCAATCTGGGGGACTGGAAAGTATGAACACATCTCTATTCTGGTGCAGCTTGCTGAGAACTGCGAGTTACAGAATGAAGCCTGCCTGTTGGGCTGCTGCTTATAAATAGAAGGAATCTGGTTCATGCCATGGCGGGGCGGGGGGGGGGGCTTCCGTTTGATTTTTCGCATGTGGGTGAAGACGACTACTGTGTATTTGACAGGGCAGCTCAGCTGTCATGAGCTGGCATGTAGTGGCAGAAGGAGGAGAGGGGCCCAGCAAACCACCATTCTCTGAGCGTGCTCCTTGAAGACTTGGGATGTTCCCTATAGCAATCAGCCTCAGCCTTGGTTTAGGATTCTGGGGTTGGCGGGAGTGTCACAACGGAGGCCCTGGGAGGTCTGGAGTGTCACACGGCTCTCAGAGCTGCCCCCACTAGCTACTGGGCAATAACTCATCCTCCCAGAGGACAGGCATTCTCTTCCTCCTCCTCATTTTTTGAATGTGGTAGCTATTTTATGAGATGATGGGCCTAGAGAAATTTGAGTAGAATTATGGAAGGCTCATATTCAGGTAGGAAAATAATCTTATTAGAAAAGAGGTAACAGTACCTGCTGAATAGGTTACTGTATTTGCAGCATTTTATTTAATTCCCACCATAACACAATTATGTAGGTGGTGTCAGGCCAACTTAAATTCATGGAAGTGGACCTTCAGGGTAATGAAGTAATTAGACCCAAGTTTGTAACCAGGAAGCAGTATCAGTCTACCCAACTTGAGCTCGACAGCATGGCCAACTGGTTTACCTTTTCCTTGCATGAGGAAGTCACACTTGTGGGTTGTGCTGAGAGCTGATTACCCTAGGAGACCAGTGAGCCTCTGTCATGTAGCCCAGGCGATGGCTTCGGTCTTTGCTCTTGTACAGAGGAGATGTGGACTCTCCACGTGGTTGCCACTCTCTGGAAATTCTGTCAAATCCACATACTATAGTTCAGCACCAGGCCCAGAGGGGATTAAAGCCATTTGTCAAGACTCTGTGAGATTTTCCATTTTCAGGGTGAGCAAAAAGTCCTTATTTATTCCTCTGGGATTGCTGTCATCCAGCTGTCCTTTTGGCCCGTTAGAAAGTGCCAGAGTTTGTGCTGCTCACCTGGCCGTATTTCTCACAGTGACAGCTCTGTGTGTGTGTCTCTGTCTTCGTCCCTGGTCTCTGGTTCATCTGAGATGGATATCCTACTGTTTTTCTTATGCTTCAAGTCTAAGCCCCAAACATCTTCAGGACCACTGTCATGGGGATGCTTTGGCACCTGTAAATAATATTCAGTGATTTTCAGACTTCTATCAGTTTGATAATACACTTCGCACCAGCCTGTGCACGAACAGTGTGCCCTGGAGAATCATAACTCTGCTGTGTCCCTCCATAGAGATCTTGCAAGGGCTTTACTCACTCAGCTTGGTTGGACACATGCAGGCACTGAGTCCCAAAAGTTGATCCGAGGACCAGATCATGTTCCTGAAAAAGCTTTCACCAGATCTTTTTTCTTTTCTTTTTAAAGATTTACCTTAGAGAGGGGAGAGGGAGAAAAAGAGAGGGCACTCATGTGCACGAGTCAGGGGAGGGGCAGATGGAGAGAATCTTTAAGCAGACTCCCCGCACCCCCCACCCCCGATGTGCATGGAGCCCAGTGCAGGGCTCAATCCGATGACCCATGAGATCATGACCTGAGCTGAAACCAAGAGTCAGACATGTAACCAACTGAGCCACCTAGGTGCCCCGCTTTCACCAGATCTTGAACAAATAGATGCATGAGCAGATGCAATTAATAAGTTAAAAAAAAAAAAACAGCTAGCCAATTTAAAGAAGTAGTCTTTCATCTAAGTGTACGTTCTTCATGACTGTGTGTACTTGTGTTAGAAATGTTTTTTTTTTAATCAATGGACATTACAGAGGGCCGATGTTTATTTTCTAAGGCCTATTTTATTTATCCTTCCCCTTCAGCAAATGGTCAATTCCATATGGATTCCTAAAATTACAAACAGATTCCTTACTGTTCTCTGAAATCCTCAATCTGGCAACCAGTAATGCCATATATGATTTTTTTTATCTCTACCATCCTACACCTGCATCTCCCAAACTCCATCAGCGGAGAGAGTCTCAGAAGGAGAGGGAAAGCAGAAAACGTTGGAAAGAAGAAAATAATTCCATTGCTATACAAAAATATATATATAATATTTAAATTACATGCAATTTGTAAAGATTACACAGAGCATGTATTTACATATTTATATACATTTGTTTGTAGAGGCTCTTTGAATATATGTAAGCTGAAGATTTTTCTTTGGATGCTCTAGCACTTAGTCTTTTTGACGGAGACCATTAAAGGTCAGAGGCTTTACCTTGGGGATGTGAGAGGTAGCCTTAGAGTCTCTGTGGTCTATTTTCTTTTCTTTCTCCTGTTGCCTTCCCTCTCTTCATTCCCCCTCTCCTTCTCAGTACTGAGCTTGCACCAGACAAGAGGGGTTCTACTCTGGCCTCATACCCTAGAGAGCCCTACTTGTCACAAAGAGACATAAATGAATTAAAGACCATGTGGGCACCTCTGTCGCTTGGGATCCAGTGTTCAGTGCTGGGGTGGTGTAACCCTAAACATCCACGCTCAGAATTAACACTGTTCAGGCCCCGGGGAAATGGGGGCCTTCTCCATCCTTGCCTTTTATCCTTAAAATAATAAAGGTGACTCCATCCAAATGCCATGAAGACCTCTGGGTTGTACCACTGATATACCAGAAACAAACATTACTTTGGAGCTAGTGACAAGATTTGAATGGCAGAGGCACTTAGGTAAGAGAAAAGACAAATTAATTAACTTGTCAAATCATTGTTCTCTGATAGCATGAGTGTGATAGAGTCTCATGTGACCAAGTGTCATTTCCCATTAGTGCTGAACATACACTTTCTTATTCCTCCTTGTGGTTGCAGAGGTATTTACAAATTAGCACAATATTCAGAGCACCAGCACATGGAGTCTGAGAAACATTTTCTAAGATTCAATAATCCAATTACTACTAAATCTGTCTAGATATGGATAAAGATACAGTGTGAGAAGTATTTTGCTTTACATTATTGCATGGTTCTAGATACTGTTTTGAGAGATGGTGAAAATCATGATATGACAATGTGTATATTGAAGTGGAAATATTTGATAACTTTCGTAGTAAAAATAATCTATTATACACAATCCAGATATCATGCTTGAGCATGATATATAAAGGAATTCTGTTAACTCCAGGTACTACTTCTTTAGTAGAGTGAATGTTCTCCAAATAGAAATTAATAATAATAAAAAAAATTATCCTAGGGGCGCCTGGGTGGCTCAGTAGTTTAAGCCTCTGCCTTCGGCTCAGGTCACGATCTCAGGGTCCTGGGATCGAGCCCCGCATCAGGCTCTCTGCTCAGCAGGGAGCCTGCTTCCCCCCTCCTCTCTCTGCCTGACTCTCTGCCTACTTGTGATCTCTATCAAATAAATAAATAAATTCTTAAAAAAAAAAAACTATCCTCGACTATAATATTTCAAGAAATGTGTCTATTTTAGCATTGGTGTCAATAGAATACAAATACATCCAAATGCTGATTATAACATAATTAGTGTTTTGCTGAAACAAAGGCAAGAAAAGCAAATTTTATGGAATATATTTGTGAATTAATGAGTTATTTTATTACTTATCAAACAGCGCTAGCCCATCAAATGAACACTCAGACATACACAATATAATTAAATCCAGTCATCTTTGAGAGTTTGTTGACTTTCAGTCATATAAAAACCCATAGCTTTAAACAGAGTTTTCATTCTATCATTGTGAATATTTATTTGTCAAGGAAGGGGCTAGAATATGTATTATTTAACAGTTCGTTAACCTGCTTTGTATCTTATGACTATTGAGCTCTATAGCATATGGGCTACCATTCGAATGAACCCTTGTCATATTTTTCCTTCTTTCCCCCATTTTTTCCCTTCTTTTCCTTTCTCCTCTCTTTCATGTAGCATAATTTCTTCCTCTTATTCCTCTCTTCTCTATTTGTCCTTCTAAATCTAACGCACAATCTCAAGGGCCATCTGTATTTTTTCTAGAGCAAATCAAATCCGTGCCCAAATCTCCACTGCTCCCCAACGAGAAGAAATCCAATTTTTGTCATTATAGAGACAGGTGTGAGGATGGAATTCTCTTCCACCTTCTCTTTCCCTAGGGCCATATAACAAGTCGGAAGGTTTATACAGCAGTCAGAAGGCCCTCTCTTTCAGACATCACGTTGACCCCTGATGCCTGGTGTACCAAGCTAGGTGCCTCACCAGAGGTAGGTATGTCTGCAGCTTCTTCCTTGCCAAAGCTGAGACCCAGTGTCAGCACTGCTCTTGGGGAGCTTGGTGGTTGGAGTCCAGGCTCTCTAGGGTACCACAGCCATTCCCTTCTGGGGTGCTGCCTCCTTCCAGGGTGCTGGGAAAGCTGGGTGTGTGTCACATTTTTTTTTAGGGGTCTGTCAACCCCAATCCCTTTGCAGGTCAGGGGAAATATCCCTGCTTCCTTTAGCAAGATTCTAGTCCCCCCTCCCTCTCTACACCTAGGATGATTCCTTCAGAAATCTGATGCTTCTGGAAAAACAAGACTGAGGGTCAAGACAAAGGCAATGTCTGCTTTTATGAATCACAAACTCCTCCAAAGCAAGGAACTGAACACAAAGTCCCGTCTATCTGCTTGGAAGAAGGGTAAGATAAATACTAGAATGGCAAAACAATATTTTAAAAAATTGTTTTGCCATTCTAGTATTTATCTATTTGGACTTGGGGCATGAGGGGAAAGGTGCACTGTGTGCTTAATTCTGGACACTTAAGGACACTTGGAAAATAAAGGGGCCCAGCTAATAATGACTGGTTTTAGGTTGTAAGGGAAGTTTCAGATTTTGGTGTAGGTTATGCACTCAGCTCACTAGAGAAGAGTTTGAGACAGGGACTCCAGGTCATATTTCTGTCCAGGAATGGAGTCAGTGCACTTGGCTGGCACCTTCCCTGAGGCCTGTCTCTTGGAAATTAGTGTTTTCCTCAAGCTCCAGTGTTCACCCCTCCTCCAATACCTGCCTGATGTCACATATATACTTAACATAGAGGCAAAATTAAACATGCTTAAAGGTGGGCTCTTTCTTTCTATAGTCACTTATTCATTCAAAAAATATTTGTTGAGGGCCTTCGGATTACCAGGCATGATACTAGGTGCTGGGTGTACACAGATGCACAAAATAGGCATGGTGTTGCCCAGTAAAACTTACAGCTCATTAGAGGTGAGAATCAATAAACAAACCAGTAAATCTGAATTACAAACTGTGCTAAGCGAGTGAACACAGAGAATGACCAGGACATCAAAAGAAGCTGAAACATCATTGTATGAAGAACTGAAGGAATTAGAAAGGCTTTGCCCTCTCCATAGCAAGCTCAGAAACTTTCCAACTGTACATAAATTTTAAAGGATGTCATATGAAGACTTTCTTTCATTAACCGTAAGGAGTTGAGCTAGCATCGACAGCTGAAAGCCTTAGATCCATGGTGGATTGATAGGGTGCGGACTTTAGTGAGTTGTAAAGGAACGGAATGGTTTGGTTGAGGAGAGGGGTGATAGTTTTTGTTTTGTTTTTTTTTTTAAGATTTTATTTATTTATTTGACAGAGTTCACAAGTAGGCAGAGAGGCAGGCAGAGAAAGAGAGGAGGAAGCAGGCTCCCTGAGAGCAGAGAGCCCGATGCGGGGCTCAATCCCAGGACCCTGAGATCATGACCTGAGCCAAAGGCAGAGGCTTAACCCACTGAGCCACCCAGGTGCCCTGGGGCGACAGTTTTGACTAAAGATGGCCGCAATTAGTACTCAATAATAAAAAGGAGTAAATACATGACAGCATGGATGAATCTCAAAAACATTATGCTAAGTGAAAGGAAACTTCCACAAAACTATCATATATTGTGTGACTGAAATTCTTGATCAAGCAAAGCTAATCTCTAGGGGGTGACCAGAACAATGATTGCCTGGGGCGAGAAGCAGGACAGTAAGGACTAGGATTAGCAAGGAGGGGTTGTAAGGGAACTTTCTGGGATAATGAACATGTTCTCTGTCTTGACAACAGTTTGGTTTATGCAGGTATATGCACTGTCAATATTCATCCAATGGCTCATTGAACATTTGCGCATTTCACTATGTATATTTTTACCTGAAAGTAAATAAGTCAGGAAGACAGGAAGCCAAAGAAAAAGGAAGGATGGAAGGGAGAAAGGAAAGACGAATAGTGAATTTAGTTTATGATTCGCATGCTGGAGTTTCAGGGGTGGAGTACACTGATGTCTGCATCTAAACTACATGAAAAGTCAGATGGACAGATGAGTGGATATGCAGATGGAACCCCAGCACAGGGAAGCAAGTGCACCTGGCTCCAGAGTCCCAAACAGACCAGGTTTGACCATTTGCTATTGACAAAGTCCAAAGGCAGAGACAAGTGGTGGTGAAAGAAGAAAGGGATTTATTTCAGTGAGGCCAACACTAGGAAGACAGCAGCAGACTAACATTTCTCCAAAAATGGTCTCCAAAGTGCTGAAAATACTTCTTGGTTCATATAAAGAAAACGTAGGACAGGGCTTGGTGACTATGTGTAGGTGGGCAGTAAAAGTCAGGTGGATCATTGTCTTGGGGTCAGTCACGCGTGGTCTTGCTGGCAGTCCCTGTTGCTTGAGGAAGGAGTTTTGGTTCGCATCATGGGATACTTTTGCCTGTGGGGTCTTTGCTTGAGTGAAGAGATTGGCTGCAAAGAACTTAATTAGAAAGTCTGAGGTCAAAATGGAGGTAGTCAATGTCCTTTCTCACCGACATGTGATAAAGCAATATAAACAAATGTTAACAATACTAGAATCTAGGTAGTGGGTATGTGGGGGATTCACTGTATGATTTATAGCTTTTTGGATGTTTCAGTTTTTTCTTAAAATGTTAAGGGAAAAATAGTCCCTCTTCATTGAAGATCCATTATAATCTGTTTATCACAGTGCTATGTGTTTTAGACATATTATTTCTAATACTAAAGAAAATATAATTATTAATAAAGTTATTATATTTTCTTCTATTGTATATTTATAAATTGTAATGAGGAAACTAGGGCTGAGAGAAGTCACATAACTTGTCAGGGACCATATCATGACTTGGCACACCTGTGTGTTTTCAGTCTACACCTGTGCTATCCAAAATGGTACCCACTCTCCTCATGTAGCTCTTGAGCATTTGAAATATGGCTGGTGCAAATGAGGAACTGAATTTATAATTTTATTTAAACTTAAATAAAACTGATATTTAATTCAGTGAGTGAAAACTCCCTTCAGTTAACTGGAGAAGTTTCAAGTATGTTTGTAACAACTTGGGTAAGTAAGACTACCTTTTCAACTGTAAATTTTATGAAACTTAAATACTTATTAGCAAATATCCTAATGGGAATGTAGCATTCAAACTGGAATATGCCATAAGTGTAAAAGTCGACATGTTTTGAAGACTTATTGTGGAAAAAAAGGACGTCAACTATTTCATTAATAATTTTTAAATTGATGAAATGTTGAAATAATATTTTGGCTGTGTTGGGTTATATTTTTAAATATTAAAATTAGTTCTACCCCTTTTTACTCTTAAAAAATATTACCATTGCATGTATGACTCATATTTTTTGATTTTTTAAATTTGTTTATTTGAGAGAGAACATGAGTGGGTGGGTAGTTTAGAGGCAGAGTGAGAAGCAGGCTCCCCATTGAGTAGGGAGCTGAAAGGTTGGGCTCGATTCCCAGGGCCTTGGGATCACGACATGAGCTGAACGCAGACTCTTACCCATCTGAGCCACCTAGGTGCCCCTCGTACTGTATTTCTATTGAATGGAGCTGGTCTATGCTTTTACCAGTATACACCAGCCTGGGTAATACTGATATTCAGGCTAGGGGATGGGAGTTTTCAGGAGCAGGTGTGGGGTGGGGTGGGCTGGGATGGAAGGGCTCCAAGTCACCAAGACTCTTTAAAATGATGAGATCTGAGGAAATGTTATGTAGCATTTACTATACACCAGGGACTATTTTCAGGTCTTGACATGTATTAATTCATTTAATCTTCACTATCATTATTCCCATTTTGCAGATCAGATGGAAGCACAGAAGTGCATACGTGGCCATTGAGCAGCAGCTAAATCAAAGTAAAGAAACTGCCACAATTGGGATATACTCAGAATTTAAAACATGCTCTTTCAGACTTCCCTTAAGTGGCTTCTATTTACAGATTTGCTTTCAATCTCTCAGACTCTCGAGGACGTTTTCTTCTAAGGACGATACTGACCCCTTTTTCTGTACAAGTAGCTCTCCGAATTGTACATCTTTCCCAGAATTCGAAGACATTTGTTCAAACAACGGGCATCAGACTAGATAATTGGCCAATAGGAGTACAATGTCGCCGAGCAAATGGATTATTAGAGGGGTCCCGTTTGAGAATTCATCATTTTCTTTCAGTAGGAAGGGTAGTTTAATCTCTCTAAAAGCCTGCCACACCCTGTGATAATTGACTTAGTGGCAGAATTGCCTTGCAGAAAGCTCTTGAATTTCTCTAGCAGTGATGCTGATGGAAGTCTCCAAGAGGCTCAGGAGCTGCTCCGGGTTGTTCTTCCTAGCTATTTACAGAAGGAGAGAAGGGGACTACTGCCTTCAGAGGCAGTTAATTTCCTAAGTGCCAGGCTCTGTTCATTTTGAAGAGACCTAGGTTTGGCTGATGTTCTAGAAACTGCAACAAAGAAACTCAGGTGAGTTGTCAAAGGTTACTTGAGCAGCTTGGATGGTAGGCACTGTGGGTTTCTAGTACCGGAGATCAAGCCTTTCCCTTCTTTTATGAGTATGTCTTAAAATTCAGGTCAGTACTGATGCCAGTTATAATCCCCGTCTCTTTCCAGAAGGCATTGCCTGCAATGGTTATGAGACCCAGCATGTGTATGCTGTTAACACACTGGCAAAGCTTTCAAACAGTGAAAGAGGAAGCTCTAAAAATTCAGAAGAATGTCACCATAATGCCAGTTCTAAGAGGGCAGAAGGGGATAACATGGAAAAGTCTTGAAGAGCGGAACACTTGGAGCATGACAAATGGTAACTCCCACATTCTAAAAACATAGAAAGTGCCAAATACAAGTATCCAAAAGGTGTTACCTTCTGGCACCACAGAATTTAAGTGTCCAGGTTTGTGAGTCATCCATGACAAATAGCGGGGAGCTTCTTGTATTTAGTTGAATCTAGACCACTGCCACGTCAAGGGCAGTCTTGACCATAGCAGCAGCTCCACCTGGAACCTCATTAGGAATGCAGAGTCATGACATCACTCAAATCGACTGGCGATCAAGAATCTGAGTTTTAACCATACCCCTGGACCGACCCTTCTCCAACCTTCTGTGGTGAAAGGTAAGTGTTTTGTCGTTTATTTTTTTTTTTAATTGTCACTAGCCCATTCTTTTGTAAAACATGCCCTTTAACGAGACAAATTCAGCTCTCATCCACCGGGCTCTAGCAGCAGCACCTGTGGCTACAAAAGGTTTAGATCCTTGCTCTCAACGTGTCCCCCTTTCTATTGGAGACTGGGAACAACAGGTGTGCAGGCTGGCACCGGTCCACAGACCCCACTGGGAGTAGCGAATATTCATCTAAGCCATACTTCTTCAGCCCACTGGCCCTCCTCAGTCCCAAAGGATCCCTGTTGCTGCCTGGCCCTCACCAACCTTTGCCATGGAAGACCTCAGAATCTCACAGAGGACAAAATCATGGAGAGGAGAGTTAACCAGAAACCAGCTCTTCCACGTAGGCTGCTCAGACAGTGACTAAGCTCGCTTTCAGCTGAGACAGATCACGCAAAATTTAAGTTTTGGATGGACTGCCTTCTTATGTGACTGGATTAAGATGGTGAATTCCGAAGGTTTGCTTTTCATGTATTATTGTTGTGGTTCATGAAACTCCCTGTTGCCATGAGGACGTAGATAGGGAGAAAGTAAATTTATTTTCAAGTCTGTCTTCCAAACAGGGCTGAGCTTCTAATTTTCTCCTGAAAGGCTGTGTTACAGGATTTGGCTGGTCAGATAACATTTGGAGTTCATCAAATTCTAATTGATGAATAAACACAGGGACAATGTTTCTTTCCCTGCCTTACAGAGTTGTCAGTGTCAGATGATCTTGAGGTGTTACGAAGATTTTGCTTTACTTTCTACCGCATTTGGTTATCCTCATACCATAACCACATCTCTTAAAATCTTGTTAAAATACATTAGGGCTTATTACATCCCTTGTTTATATTAGGGATTCAGTAAGAGAAGGTGTCAATGATGTAAACACTACATAAAAGGAAAGACTTCAGAGATGAAAAAAGTGCTTAATGGAGATGCTTAGTGGGAAATGAATTCTGATATTATCCAGAACCAGTTCTTATTCTGAGATGGTCCCCACTTACAAAGAGTGTCAAAGAGCCTTTTAGCAACCTTCCAAAAAAACAAAACAAAACAAAACAAAACAAAACTGTGACTGTTTAAATAAAAGTGTTTCAAACTCTTTATCTGCTATAAATTGTGTATAGCCAAGTGGGTGCATTAGGACTTCTACTAAATCTCTTTATCTGGTGAGATAAAAGAAATGTTTATAATTTCCCTGAAATGTATTCGCTTTTTCCACAGCTTTAGATAATACTGTTAACCCCCTAAAAGAAGCCACTTAAGAAATAGCTGTTTAACCTACAACACAAATAGTAGCATAAATCCTCTGGTATTTTTGAATGTCCAAAAATGAATAATTGTGCCTGTTCCAACTACAACCTCTTCTATAGGAAGGGGCCTGGTTTGTGACATTTACCTAATTTAAGAATACCTATGCCAAGTTGTTTTGAACAGCTGCTCAGCTAGGTTTCTTGAATTCACTTGCGATGGAAGTATGTCTTCAAGAAAATGAAAACCATGGTCAGATACCATTTGATACCCAGCACCATGGTGAACAAAAGAAAAAGGCCATCATTAGCAGGTGCTGGTGAGGGTACAGTGCAGGAAGTCTCACAAGCTGGTGGCGGTATGAATTGGGGCAGCTACTGTGGAGAACAATTTGGATTTATGGAGCAAAGGAGAGCGTTTTCCTTCCTAGGTGTACATCTATGGAGATTCTTACACGTGCACACCACAATATACACAAGAATCCTCATATTAGCCTAGTTTCTAATTCAGAAATTCCCAACAGGAAATTCAAATGGCCACCTGCTTGAAGAAGGGATAAATTCATATTGTGATATTCATAAAACTGCAGCAAAAGTGAATTAAAATATAGCTACATGCATCTGCGTGGATGAATCCTAAGAACAGAATGTAAGGGGTGCCTGGGTGGCTCAGTGGGTTAAAGCCTTTGCCTTCAGCTCAGGTCATGATCTTAGGGTACTGGGATCGAGCCCTGCATCAGGCTCCCTGCTCAGTGGGGAGTCTGCTTCTCCCTCTCCCTCTGGCTGCCGATCCCCCTGCTTGTACTCTCTCCCTCTCTCTCTCTCTCTCTCTGAAATAAATAAATAAAATCTTAAAAAAAAAAAAAGAAAGAAACTCAAGTGAATCATTAATAGAAAAAATAACTCATCTTTTGGGGGGGAAGAGGGGAATAATCAATGGAGGAGAGTCACATGGTGGAATCTGAAGGAATTGGGTCAGGTTTTATTTCTGAAGTTGGGTGATGTTTACATGGGTGCACTTAAAAAAATTAGATTTTGTGCATGTAATTTGTAAGCATAAAGGTTTCATAACAAAGTAAAAGTCAATGGAAAAAGGTTCTGTCCTAGAAAGAAATCATGGCACTTTTATCTGCTAGGTCCCTTCAGGTTATTCTGGGTAACAAACCATCTCTAATTTACACTGGCTTAGTGAAGCCATGCTTATTTTTCTCTCATTGTTATGTGTCCATTGAGAATCATCGGGGGCCTCTGATTATTGTAGTAATTGAGGGACCCAGGCTGACAGAACTCTTATAGGAAGGAGCCTTATGAGTGTCGTCTTTGGGAAAAATTACCACCAGATCATCACCTAAAGAGGCATTGGTGGGAAGGGGGAAAAGGAACACAATAAGTCAAGCACTGGCTCCTCAAATTCCTAGCTGGAAATGATAAATCATGTCTACTCACATTTCCTTGACCAGGTGAAGCCCTCTGGCCCTGCTACCAGCTGCCAAAGTTGTCAGGAAAGTGCAATCTTCCTAGGTCTCTGAAAAGAGAACATGACTATTTGCTAACAGACCCAGTAACCATAATGACTTCCAAATAGGACAAGTTGATTTCAAGTTCATTGCTGCTACTTCTATCTAAAGCTCTAGAACTCACATCTAGGCTTACTTGCCATTCCACCTATGATAAGGATACAAGGAGCTGAATGGGGAAGGGTTCTCTATTGAAGGTCTGAGGGGAGAATCCCTTCTGGGGAGAGGATGCTCTTATGCCAAAAAAAAGCCATAACCTCAGAGTAAAAGCCTCTTTTCTTCTGTCTGTGGAGGTGGAAGGCAAAGATACTCAGCGTTCCACTTCCCAGAACCGGGAAGAGGCAAGTTAGGGTGGCAGTGAGGATGGGTTGGGGGAGGGCGGTGACAGATACCAACAGAACTCCACGCTGATTTGAAAACACAGCAGGTGGAAGTTGCAAATTCATGGCCAAGATCTGCCCCTCCCTTTATGTCAGAGTACCAGGGCCTCCTAGGCATCAGATACCTCTGCATGTAGGTGATCAGGGGAGTGAGGAAATACATACTAACCATTGGACATGGGTGGTAAAACCAACTACCAATGGCTTGCCCCCCACAGTGGGGCAGAGACCAGCTGTTTATGCTGGAGTCCAATTCTTTGTCCGAGACACACTGGAAGACTACGTTTTCCAACCTCCCCCACAATTAGGTTTGGGTCTGGGAGTCTGAACTCGGGATAATGGATCCTTGTGGATACACTGTGATGTCCAGACTTGACCATAAAACAGCAGCACAATATCTCATACTTTGTCACTTCCCTTGTCTTTGGGCCAAATGCAGAGGAACCATTCTGAGGAGCCAAGTGGATGGTAGGAGCCTGGGTCCCCAAATCATCTCATTGAAGGCTGGCCACTGAAAACCCAATGGGATGATGCTATGAGCAAGAAATAAGCTTTTACTGGGATGCCTGGGTGGCTCAGTTGGTTGAGCATCTGCCTTCAGCTCAGGTCATGACCCTGGAGTTCCTGGATAGAGGCCTACATCAGGCTCCCTGCTTGGTGGGGAGTATGCTTCTCCCTCTGCCCCTCCCCCCTACTCTTCTCATTCACTCTCTCTCAAATAAATAATAAAAATATAAAAAAAAGAAATAAGCTTTTATTTTGTAAGATCTGGGGGGTTTTAGTTTCATCAGCTAGTGTTCCCTTACTATAAATAATATAAGGGACCACAGCCCCTTCCTTCAAAGCTAATGCTGGCAAAGATCTCTGCTGGGTTGAATTCAGATAATTCTCTGGAATGAGTTCTTCTAGTATGTAAGAGAGGCTTGTCATCTTTTCTTACTACTCTCAAAATGGGTAGGCAAGCCAGGCCTTACCCATGTGTTAGGTGATCATTCAGAGTTGATATTATAATTTGAGCACATATAAATTCTTCAAGTGATTTTGAAATTTTCATCCCATTCAGACTTTATGGTTGTCTAGGATTCTGAACCTTGGCTTACCTCTACAAATGATTTAAGAGCTGGGTATTTTTTAGCAAAAGGTGTGACATGATTTAAGAGACGATATAATTCTATAAATGTCTGGACAGGCTACTTTATATGCTTTAGGGTCAGTTAGGCATAATAAGCCCACTGAGTGAAGGTGGATACAGGTTCCAAGTGCTATTTTATGTATGTGGAATATGGAGAGAGAAATGTCCAGAGCGGAAGAGCCTGGAGTCCAAAGTAGATAAGCAGGCAAAAGCAAGGGTCAGAAAGGGAGTTGTCTGGTGAACATTTTTTGCTTTTCAATGAGAAAAGAAAATACAGATTGCAGTCATAGTGATAAGACCCATAAGGTGACACTTTCATAGGTGTGGTGGCCTGAGGTGGGTTAAAGAAGGGGAAGAACAAGCCTGTGGTTATTAATAGTCCCATAGTGACCCTGGAGAAACTATGAGGGCTGGTGACCTCCCTAGAGGAGTCAGCTGAGGCATCTGAAGGACTTGGCCCTTGTCACATGGAGGTGGCATTCTTGCCTTTCGGATACATATCTGGAAGTAGCATTCTCGCCTTTCAGATACATAAGCAGCCTCCTAAAGGGTTGACTCCTGAGTCAGTAACCTAAACCTTAAATTGCAATCCCACTGCTTGTTCTAAGTGCATCTCTGGGCACAGGCCACATTCCTCGGCTTTGCGGTCCACATCTATAGTATGAGGACTCCACAAAAATTTCATGAGGGGCAGGTTAAGAAATACATGACATGTGCCAACAACTACAGCAGTGCCTGCATATGGTTGGCATCCAATAATATTTGCTCTCTTCATTCTGTCCTCAGTTTAATACTAAGTTACTTGAGGGAAGGAGCAGGCCACATTTCATTTTGCATTGCCCTAAGGCCCTGGAGCACTATCTGGAAGACTGAGAATGCTGGAAAAATGGTTTTCAATGTGCCAATGCCAAAGGCCAGTGACGAGGCTTTGGGGCTTACCACTGGACCTGAGTAATTAAAATACCTTTATCCCTCCATGAAATTTCCCTAAAGATAGGTGTGTTAGGTAGGCTTTACTGTCATCAGCATTTACCAGAGACCGAAATGACAGAGGCTGATAAGACAGAAGTTTATTTCTGTCTCATGTAAAAATCTGCATGGACCGGGCAAGGCTGGGGTAATGGCACCACTGTGTCCCAGTGACCTCTGACTTATTATCCAAAATGGAGAAAAAGGGCTAAGAGATGGTATACTGCTGCTGCCTTTCATGACACAACTGGGACCTCTCATATACCTCCTTTCCTCACCTCCCAGTAGCCTGAAGTCGGAGCTGCCACAGGACTAGGGATGGACATCTTATTCCAGATAACCATGAGGCTTCTAGAACTCGGAAAGGGAGATTAGATATTAGACAATGATCTGCAGTTCCTTCCACAGGCATTCTTCTAGAATACCTCCTGGAAAATGGAATGATTTCTGGTCCCCCATACTGGACTGTGAGGGTGGTAGCCACTTCCCAGGGATGGAAGGAAGGTCTAGAAGCATCCTGAGTCCCGATAAATGAGGAGCTGCCAGACAGTCTTGAATTATGCATTTACACATGGGAAACAAATTGGTTTCTTAAAATACCCATTATTTTGGATCTTTGTTATCTACAAGTAAATCTATATCATAAGTGATGCAATCAGTCTGGTGTGCCTGAGTGTCTGTGTGGCTGTATGTGAGCTGGAGAAACCTTTACCCTCTGCCTATGTTATTACCCACCCGGGAGCAAGTGGTCCCTCTCTCTCCTGACTCAGCAGCTACACTGACTGGCAGGAGACCATTCCTCTCTCCACCCAGCTGTGACTTCATTCCATTAGGCTAAAATTTAGATCAGGGGTGAGTTAATATACCAAATTGTACCCCAGTGGCTTCCAATTTATTCTCTTCCCACTTACAGGGTCAGGCCCTGTATACTTAGTTTTACACTAGCAATACGAATTGTACAAGACTCTTAAAAAAAATCAAGCCAATCAGAAGTAATAAGATGATAAAACACAGTCCTGCCTTGCTGAAGGAAATCTCGGTATGTGAAAATTCGGATATATTTAACACAATAGTGCCTCTACAAAAAGACTGATCCCTTTACAAAATAAGCAGAGTAAGAGGTGGGTCCGCCTAATAATTCACTGAATATCTAGATACCTTTAAATAGCAACATTTCCTTACACATTTATAACACTGTGCCCAAATTACTTCAAGTGTTCACATCATCTTTCTATTACCCAAAGTGAGATAACCAGCTCACAGACCCATGTTGGATCTAAATAAAACAGACGTAATTTCATCCACGTAATATTGTTTTTCCAATATATATACTGCTTTGACATTAACAGTAATGATGAATAACAGGAAGGATCAGTAAGGAAATGTTACCCAGAAGCATAGGAAAGGAATTAAAATGGTGGCCAACCTGTACCAGATCAAGCCTTCCCATTTCTTCCTGTTACTTTTTATCATAGTTTAGACATTTCCCCTCCCCTCACATTTTAGAATTCATACCTTGTATACGTCATAAAGCTTATACTTTGTATATTTTTAATGTCATTTAAAAAGTCCCAACTCTAGGCATTTCCCCCTCTTGCACTGTAGCTACGATACCACAGAAGACTGGAACTATATGATCCTCAAGGCAAGACCTCCAGCTTTTAAAGCAGGCTGGCCTTCATATCCAACAGATTTAAACCTCTAATAACAGTAATAAATAGAGCACCTAGAAGGGAAAAACAGCTTTTCATCTCGGCTGTCTTTTATTATGAATTCTTAGAAAAAAACAAACACAAAAAACTGCGTTCGTGGTCACCCACGATTCCACGGAGAAGTTCATTTTTTGTGAGGAATTACGTAACTCACCAGCTTTGTAGCCACAGTTCCATTTGCAGCCCCAGCTGCCACTTGCTGGGGAGGAAGGGCCCTGGCAGGTGTCCAACGTCACACATCAAGCAAGGAAATCAGAGTTCACAGAGTGCCGAGCACTGTCTCCACTGGTTTATGCCAGGACAAATGAACAGTTCTGTTTGGCTCTCAGGTTTATTATCTTCTCTCCCATTCCCTGGGAGTATCTTCTCCAGATAGGCTGGGGCTGGAAAGTCTATCAGTGTTCTAAATGCAAGTTTATGGAAAGATATCCAATCAGCGGAGAGAAAACCATATGTAGATATGGACAATATATGAATAGACAACTCTTAGACCTGTGAGCTGTTTTCTGCCCAGATACTCATTCCTCTCACTCTGCCTCTTGGAAGCAGGATGCTCCCTTTCCAGGGGTCCCCCTCCAAAGCTACCTCATTCGAGGGTTTACACTTTCAACTCCAACATGGCCAGAGCCCCCTGGAGACTTCTTTCTCCAAGACTCCACAGGATGTCTGCAGTGGGGATTTCCCTTGCCTGATTTCTGGGTTCACCCTGTTGGTTGCTGAACTGTAGTGCACCCCACTTGGAGGAAAGCAGCAGAGACCCCCCACTTAGATTCACTTCAGAAGTGTTGCTTTGCTTTCCTGACTTGCCACTGAGATGTTGGCTCATCTCCTGTCTCCATCTATCTTTATGCTGGAGGAGGCAGACAAGAGAAACATTCAAACCACTCCTCCCTCTGCTTCAGAAATGACCAGCCCACTCCACCTAACCACAGGCCAGGTGCTTCCGACCTGCACCCTTTTGCCCCAGGGAACCCTGCCCAGGAACCCTGGTAACTACTTTCTGTTCTGCCTTCTGTTTGCTTCCTGCCTGAACGACTGAGACTTGTTGGGGTGGGGAACAGGGCAATGGAAGCGACAGAGCTTTGTACCTGAAGTAAGGAGCCAAGAGTAACACCTTACCCAGAGGTTCCCCTGCAGACTTAAGCCTATTTTTTTTTAAAGATTTATCACGCGTGTTCTGTATAATAGCGAAAAGCCAGATTCGCTTAAGGAAGTAGAAATCAAAGTTAGCATGCAAATCTGAGGACTTCGAATTATGTGCTGTGAGTTCAGTTGAATTACCTGACCGAAAACAACTGAGCAGAGCTGGCTGCGTCGGGGAGGCCCTACAGGTGAGCCGCCTTCTCTCCTCCCCATGACACGTTTTCATCTTCAGATCTGGGGCTGAAGCTTCTAGAAACTCAGATAAGAGGGAATGAAACCTATCATATCCCCACGAAGACTTTGAGAATATGGCCTTTTCTTTTACAGAGCAGGCTTGCTATGTGTTCCCTTAACGCAGAAAGGGAAAAGCGAAATGCCCGGGGGACTCATTCTCTTCAGGTGCGCAAGTGGGCAAGTCGACCGACCCGCCTCTTCTCCCAACTTCCGGCGTCTCTTTATCGACAGCTATCCGAGCCCAGGGAGCATGCGCAACCCTGAGGAGCGGGTTAAGCGGAGGAGACGATTGGTGGGATGTGCGGTCTTTAAAAAAAACACGTGACCACGCCTGTAGCTGAGACTACGGTGGCTCCGAGGGATGATTGGGGGTGTGGAGCCAAGCTGAAGCCAAGTCGCCAAAGGAATTCTTTCTTGAGAAGCCTCCCCCGCTCTCCCGGTGTGTGGTTTATGCTTCACAGCAGAGAGGTGGGAATTGGGTTCCACTCTGCCTCCACCGCGCCATGGCTCAGGCCGGCCATTTCTGCCGCGCGCTGGGTAGGAATCCCCAGTCGAGGGCTGCCACAGACAGATGGCTGGCTGGCCTCCTCTTCATTCATCCCGTGTGCCCGTTCACTGAGCAATTTTTATGTGCCACACAGGGTTTCTTAGCACTCTACTGGTCCTAACTCATCTATTCCTCACGGCACCTTTAGCGGTGGGCACCGCTTTTATCGCCACTGCACAAAGGAGGAAGCTGAGGCAGAGGTAAGCGAAGCTTCCTTCACGCCCTCTTTACTAGGAACCGTTTTTGGTTTATAGTTATTGGCTGGAAGGTGGCAATTTCCGGTGAATTTTTCTGGAATGATCCGGCTGGAACCCCTCGCTCCCAAAGTAATTCACATGTTTGTTTCAGTGACAGACCATCCAGACAGAAAGAGGGAGAATATACTATGGGGGCGGTATCCCTGATATTAGAGCCTTCTATACGACTGAGCAGGTGGCCTGGGTGATCATGCTCACAGGGGACACTGGTAGTTTTCAGGTTTTTTGTCGGTCTCTGACCTTAGATCAGTGGTTTCCTAAAACATCCCACATTTCCTTCCAAAGCAAAGGTATGAACATATACCCCTTCTCAGGTGACCGTTCACAGGAGTTTTGATAGCCCGTGCAGTTTGAATACCACTGTGGAGCAAATTCCAAATCGTACATTGTATCATCTGCAGTGGTCACCTTAGGACACAGAAAGCGAGATGAACGATGGAGTGCGCTCCTCGTTCCGTTCCTCCGCTGGCAATGAGGAGACCTTCGGGCAGGCTGGTAGCAGCTCTCGCTCTGCCTTTGAGGCCCCCTCCTGCCCTTTGAGCTCAGCATAATCTCGTGTGAAATTTGGCTGTACGCCTGCTGGGGCGGGAGGAGCAAAGCCAGGCCCTGGTGGAACTGCAGTGGCCCCAAAGCTAGTCCCAAACCGCAGCGGAATGATAAACTGGGGTTATGGGCAGATTGCTGACAGACGCTGTCGGAAAACTGCAGTAAAGGGAGAAAAACGTGGAGGACAGGGGAAACTGATGAAGGCAAGTGGTTGCAAACTTAGGTCATTAACCTCATGAGCTGTCACGGGGCTTTCTAGTAGCTAGCTCCTGCCGGGGTAGTAGATGGAGCACCACTGGGAAACTGGGCAGGACGGCGTGGGATCAACTCATCACCTGCCGAAATAGGGCTGTTATCCAGGACAGCTGGCATTTGTAAGGGTGAAGAGGTTCCGGGGCCTGAGTCTCTTCTCTGTTCTTATCCAGTAACCCCAGTGACAACACACTGTGTTTTCCCGTCGCCCCACCCCGAACACCAGGATCTTTAGGCAGTCTGTCCCTTTGGCTTCTTAGAATGGGTTAGTCCAATGCAGGTTGGAAATGCTGGTTATTTTAGTTAAACTCAAGCAATCTGATAGGCTCTCTCCTCCTGCCTCCCTCTCTCCCCACCTTCTGAAATCCTTCACACCCTTCAGTGCACATCTCAGAGGCTGCTGCTTCTACAAGCCCTCCCTTTCTCCCTAGTATTGTCTGGAGCTGGATTTCATCTTGCCCTCCTTGGTGTGTTTCATATTGTAGCATGCACAAAAAAACCATCTTGTATTTATCTTTATAATTTGTGTCCATATCTCACTTTGACCCAAAGCTCCCTGAGGGCAGGACTCATGTTTTGTTCATCATCGCTGCCTCCATATCACTTTGCATACAGTACCTCGTACACAGTACATGCTTAATAACCTCTTTTGGAATTGAAGTAGATTACAGATCTTCCACACTCGTGGTTGCATGGAGAACAGCCTGTGTTTCTATAAACTTGAAGATACGTGGGATGGATTGGGGAGGCATGAGATGAGCTGTCTGGGGGAGCAGAGACATCTGCAGTTACTGAACATTTCTATGCTGAGCCAGTCCAGGTCTGTCTCCTCCCCAAGCCATCAGCCCTTCTCCTGTTTTCTCCTGGAGGGTCTCTGTCCTTCTTGCTTTTCAAAGATTAACTAAATTGCCTCTTCTTCTTCTGGCATCCTCTGAAGGCCTCCCTGGCATCTCCTCTGCTTTTCAGAGAGCTTAGTTTGTAGCAGGCGGGAGGATCCCTCTGTGTTCTAGCAAGTTCGCTCACCTCCCCTCTGCTCTCTGTTAGCCTTAGTCTGAAGCGGGGAGGGGAACTCCCTGCCAGGGAGACTCTGATCTGTCCACAGGCTTGGGCTTGTACAGCCCCAGGAGGTAATGCGAAAATGTCAAGTCATACTTGACCTTCAATATCAACTGGCTAAGAATGAGCCTCACCAACCCTGAGGCCAAGCTTGCCACTGCTGTTTTAAAATACTAACCTAGGACCATTTTGTGTATGTTAAAGGATAGAGCTCAATACTTCAAAAATAAGTGAACACAGTGATTCTTCTCTTTCTATTCTAATGTTTTAATTATTGTTATTATTTTCTGGCCATTTGTTTTAACACCCAGGGTATGTTCTATAACTGCAAGGGCCCCTAGTTCAATGACAGTCTCTAAATCTGGACACTCATTTTCATCTCTACTTTCTCAATAGAGCTGGCTTTTGGGTATTCAACATAATTCTTGTAGTAGGTACCTCTTATAAAAATACATGGAGATGAAATTTGAGGGGCTGGGTAAAGGGTTTCTCCTCAGCTCCTGGCGACACAGCAGAAAAGGTGAGAGAGAAGGAGAGAGGTCTTTGGAGGTACGTGGCCAGAGCAGACACAGCTCATTCTGTCCTCACGGTCAATGGAAACCCGGACGGAGGCATGAGCCCTCCCCTGGCCCTTACTGTCCACTGTGTACATTTCGGACCTCAACAGTTCTCATCTTCTACAGTCTCTTTCTGACCACAGCCCAGACCCTGTGACTGAAAGCAAAAGAATCTCCCCTTTCTCCTCAGTGTGGGCAAGATGCTGGAAAGAATGTGTGTAAATCCATAAGAGTAGAAAACACAGCTTTGACAATATGTAACTGGTGAGTTTACCAAGCAGCATCTGTGACATAAGCAAAACACTGCATTATAGTCTTTTCCCCAACAAACCTTTGAGCTTGATTCAGTGGGATTAATTGTCTCCTGCCCAGGATGTCAATGCTGGCAGGTCTTTCTGCTTTTGCCTCCAGTCTCATATAAAAGATACTCCAAGGTCACTTTAGGTTGCAAGCACAATCTCCATTCAGTAATTAGAATGTCCTGGTGCAGATGTTAATCAAAACTTTGAATGTGACGGCAACCAGTTGTCTGGCTGCCTTCAGCTCAGACCTGCTTCAGGCATGGTCCTCTTGTCTCCACCCCTCCGTGTTCGCCCCCACTCCCGCCTCACCCTTCTCTCCTACCTCCCTCTCTCCTCATTCTCTTCCTTCCCCTCCTTTCCTCTCACTCCCATCCCCTCTCCTCCTCACTCCCCTGCCTCCACCCCTCCCTCCTCCTGTTCTTTCTCTTCTCCTCTCCTCTCCCTCCTCCTTCCTCTCCCCTGCTCCCTTCCCCTCCCTGCTCCTGTTCCTCCTCACCCCCCTATTCAGCCCCTCCCTCCATACCCCTCCCTCCTCACCTTCACACCCTTCCCTCCTTGCCCCTCGCTCCCCTGCCTCTTGCTCTCTCTCCTCACTTCCCGTACCCACCAACCCTCCTCACCCTTCTCCTTTTTCATCTCTCTACCTCTTCACCCACTCCCTGCTCACCTTGCCGTCCCTGCTCATCTCCTTCTCCCTGTGTACTTCTCCCTGTGTACTACCTGCCACATCCTTGCCAACATGAAAGGTGGGAGAGAGATGGAGATGGACCTGAAGCTACCATCCCTAGTCAAGTTGCTGATGATTAAAACAGACCTTTTCTATTTTTCTGTGGCTGCCTTTTTGGGCTCTTTGAAGTACTCTGCTGAGCTTTTCCTCCTGCTCCCATTACCTGTGTGGATTCACCTGCATTTGGGTTGGCCTTTTGTAACTCCTCCCTTAGCTGGTGGGTCCCCAGTCAACTCCTGCTGAGATGTTCTTACCCTGGGTAGACGAGATGAGCTGGATCTCTTTTGGGCACTGCTCGCACCTGCTGCCAGGATCCTTTGCCCAGCCAGCCCTGAAGATGTGGGCTGACCCACCAGAGAGCACTGTCCTGCCTGTAGCACCAAGAGGGAGGGGGCTCTTTGCTCCCTGGACACATTGTCCTTGTAGAAGGCAGAGCTTACGTAACACTCCATCCTGGCCTTCTTAGCCATGAGTTGGAAACTAGTCCTTGGTGTATGCATTGCACTTCAAAATTTTCAGCAACTCTCCTTGAAACTCTCTCTTCCAGCCTATTACTCTGTATCCTTGAGGGTAGAAGGTGGTACCCCATTGTTGTCCCAGGGAAAGGAAGATGGGGGTTCACAAGACAGTAGCACTTCTTGCATGAAAGAAAAGAGAAAAAGAAAAGGAAAAAAACACTTTGCTTATTTCCTTTTTCCACCCTCTTTGATCTCCTCTTTTTTCTTTTTTTCAAGATTTTATTTATTTATTTGACAGAGAGAGAGATCACAAGTAGGCAGAGAGGCAGGTGGGGGGAGGGGTGCTGAGCAGAGAGCCCAATTCGGGGCTCAATCCCAGGACCTTGAGATCATGACCTGAGCCGAAGGCAGAGGCTTAACCCATTGAGCCGCCCAGGTGCCTCTCTCTGATCTCCTTTTATATTTTTGATCTGACTGAAAGCTTCAAGATTCGTGAGACAAGTTTTTGAGGCCTTTCCAAATGGTTCTGTATGAAGCTTGCCTTGCTCCCACATTGACACATGACATCCTTTGTGTCACCCCTGTTGAAGCAGAGGCTGGAAGAATTCAGTTCGAACATACAGCTGCACATTTTATCCAAAGTAACTCTAATGAGCTAGATATGTGCCTCTTACCTGCCCCTGCCTAGGGACAGCAGGTACACAATTTGGACCTGCCACCGTCAACAGCCACAGAAGAATAAGCCTGCTGGGATCAGTCCTTTTTATATTTATATTGCCCTAGACAATGCCAGGGTTTTACTGGAGGGGGTAATGGACAGGTGGGAAGGGGTCTCAGCTCACTTCTGTGAGCAGAGGAATAGAAATTAAATGTTTTTCTTTAGTGTTTCAATATACAGAATGGGGTGGGGAGAAAGAGGTGCCTATTCTTTGGCATTTAGAGGGAACTCTCTCGTCAGCTCTAGTAACTAATCACAACCCCCAATCAGCAAGGTTACAAATCCCGCCATAGCACAGTACTCCCCTTTATGGGCTACGATGGCTGTCCATTATGTAATCATGCTGCATTACAAACAACCACAAGCTCACTGGACTCTAAGAATCTGTGTCTGTTGTTGATGCTTCAGAGGGTTCTCTTGGGGATCGACCAGATGGTTCTGCTGATCAGGCTGGGCTCACTCATCTTGAATGGGAGTTGGCTGAGTGCTGGCCGTTGGAGGATGACCTTGGCCGGAGTGATGGGGGAGAGAGCTGGCTCTGTTACCTATATTTTTTCTCCCTCTATATATCTTCTCCTAGCTCAGGCAGGTAAAGGTACAAAAGTGAGTAGAAATTTGCAAGAACTCTTGAGCCTGAGGCTTGGAACTGGCACACTTACTTTCAACTTGGACATCCTGTATTTTTTTATTTGCTAAGTCTGGCAACTCTGTACTTCATTTTCCTGGTCCAAACAAGTCCTGTGGCCAAGGCCAGAGTGGAGGGCCAGGGCAGAGCACTCTGACCACAGTGGAAAGCCTTGCACAGTTATCTGGCAAAGGGCAAGGATCTAGGGCTGGTTAGAGTAATGTAATCAACCTACTCCATGGGCTTTTTTTTTTTTTTTTTTAATCTCTATTTTTCTGGCTAAGGACCATCTATTTATAGGGTCCCCCTCATGGTCTCTTTACCTGCATTGCTAGCAGTAGACATTAATTTTATTTTCAGGACTTTAGTTTCTACTTCTAGGGGAAACTGAGAAGTGGCCATATTCTCCCTTGCTTAAGTGACTCCTGCCCTCACAGAGCTTTGTAAACAGGATTCAGTTTCCTCCTTGGGCACTGTGATGAAGTTCATTGCCTTTTGGCCCTTTATGGTCCCAGAGAGTCAAAACTGTACATGTGAACTCAGAGAATATCAGGGTATTATGGTGCCAGAATCACTTGTGTGAAAGAATGACAAGTGAGCCGGAAGAAGGGCTAGAGACTTTGCAAGACAGACCCAAGGTGTGGCTGGAAGGAGCTGGCAAGGGGAATGTAAATAACTCAGGTCATGGTTTCCAGGCCTGCCTAACCCCCCAAATCACCTGGAGATATCCTACATTTCTTATTTCCTTGTGAGGACTAGGGACTCCTGGTCCATATCAACCTTAGAAATCCAGTTCCTCAGTTTGTTTCCTTACAGGCTCAGATGCATGTCAGTGTGAGTGGAGTTAACACCCCTTGATGGAATTAAGGTTGGTTGGAAGCCTTCCTGTGTGAAAACTGATTACACACCATAAATCTTAGTTAATCTCTATTTTTCTTAGTTATATTTTGTTAATTTCATGACCAGTATCTCTATGCGTTAGAGATAATGAATACAAAAGTTGTATTTGACTCTTCATGCTTACATTTGCTTACATTTTTGACTAGCACACACTTTGAGAGATACACCATACCAATTCTGTGCTAGTGTGGAATATTCAGAATTTGGTTTCTCTTTGTGTTAAATGCAGTAACCTCACAATTTTTCTGATATTTAAGTATTTGCTTTGTTAAATAATACAATTTGAGGATTGGAGGAAGAAAGAGTAGGTATTAGCATGATTTAATTTTATTGCTTTTGAAGTAGAAAATATTCATTGACTTGCAGACAGATTATTTAATTTCTCTGAAGAAGTGTAGTATACAATGAGTGACGGCCGATGATGTTTTGTTTTGATAAGTACTCTTAAGAAGACTATTTCTTTTCTTTTTTTTTTTTTTTTTAGTATATGTGCTGCCGAAGCGAGCACAAGAAGACTATTTCTAAATGCAAAATGCCAAGAAAAATCTTGGGGAAAGTGCTGCATATTTCTTTAGTGGGTTCATAGTGATCCACTGTACCCTTTTCGTTTCTTCTGTGCTACTTAGAAATCCTTTTTCTGGTGTGCCTAGGTAACTCAGTCGTTGAGAGTCTGGCTTCGGGTCAGGTCATGATCCCAGGGTCCTGGGATCGAGTCTCACATCGGGCTGCCTGCTTGGTGGGAAGCCTGCTTCTCCTCCCACTCCCCCTGCTTGTGTTCCTTCTCTCATTATCTCTCTGTCAAATAAGTAGATAAAATAAAAAAAGAAAAAGAAGCCCTTTATCTATTTAGGAACTTCTTTTTCCTGTTTTGAATGGAAATATTCTGCAGAGCGAACCACTTTATATATCTGTTTTAAATTCTTGATTGCTTTATTAAAATTCATTTTTAAGAGTTTTTGTGTAGCTTGGATTTATGACCTTAAGCACTTAAAGTCAACAGTGTGTCAAGTCTAGTTTGGCTGATGGAGTGGAGAGAATATTTAGTACTGTACTGAAATTTTATAAGCTTTGGCAATAAGGGGTAGAGATCTATGTTCATTTAGAAACTAATATTGGAAAATGATGCCTTGTAATTTTATAGCATATCATCTCAGTTGACTCTCAGAATTACTGTTGTGTGATGTAGGCGGTCAGGTAGCCCTATCCCTATGCTAATGAGAGGAAACCCAAGCCTCAGAGAGGTTGACCAAATGGGCCGGTATGTCCTGGTGTGTTGAAGAACCAGGCTAGGAATCCAGGTTTTCTGTCTGCAAGACCTGACTTTTTACATGACAGCATATGGCTTTTAAGACCGAAGTGGTTAGTTAGGGTTAGGCCTGGATATGCAAAGTTGGAACGAGACACCAACCCTATTTTCAAGAGCTCATTGGGAGGTTCACTGAGAGACAAGTCAAAGTGTGCTTCAGGGGCACCTGGGTGGCTCAGTGGGTTAAGCCTCTGCCTTCACCTCAGGTCATGATCTCAGGGTCCTGGGATCGAGACCCGCATTGGGCTCTCTGCTCAGCGGGGAGCCTGCTTTCCTCCCCATCTCTCTGCCTGCCTCTCTGTCTACTTGTGATCTTTCTCTCTCTCTCTCAAAAAAAAAAAAAGAAAGGGGCGCCTGGGTGGCTCAGTGGGTTAAAGCCTCTGCCTTCGGCTCAGGTCATGATCCCAGGGTCCTGGGATCGAGCCCCGCATGGGGCACTCTGCTCAGCAGGGAGCCTGCTTCCTTCTCTCTCTCAGCCTGCCTCTCTGCCTGCTTGTGATCTCTGTCTGTCAAGTAAATAAATAAAATATTTAAAAAAAAAAAAAGTGTGCTTCACAGCACAGTTTGAGAAGAACAAGGAGAAGCTGAGGGTGTTAAGGGAAGGAGGGCCCAATTCTGTCAGGGTTGGGACTGGGAAAGAGTTTAAGTTCTTAAGGTTACAAGAAGGAGTCTCAGTCTTTGACAGTATTTCTCTTCCACAAGGCCTGACCATGAAAGAGGAAGTGTTTTTGTTTTTGTTTTTGTTTCCCCTCTGGTCAGGCAACTGAGTGATCGAGGAATTGAACTGATGGTATTGAAGACAGCAACTCCAGCTGAGCAAGGAAGTCTGTAGTGGTTGAAGAATTCTTGGTCTGGGTGTCAGGAGTGCTCCCAGTGAAAGTTAGCGGGGATAGAGCCTGGAGAGGAGATGATGACTCCAGACCTTTGCCCCCACCTGGAGCTTCAGTCAGTCATTGAGGCAGATGGTACTTTCCAGAGACAGCCACAGCAATGTCTTTTGTTCCCCAGGCTCCTTCATGGTGTCACCTTCTGTTCCCCTATGGAGACGCTGAGTCTAATTCTTCTTCCTTTGAATTTGGGTGAACCTAATGACTGCTTTAAGCAGTAGAATATGCACAGGGGGTGCTGTGTGATTGCCGGGACTGGCTACAAAGGGGGAGGCACAACATTGTTTGTTAGGACACTTCTACCTTAATCAGGCTACTTTCTATAAAAATAAAATCAGTATATCAAGAATGAACCATTTCTGTATTTTTTCCCCCTCATCTCTATCTGTGATCTATCTCTCTATCATCTATCATATATAACTCTTAATATGAGAGAAAATGTTTTTACCGCCATTAGCTCCCTTCTGCTATTTGTTTTTCTACTCTCAGAGTCATATTATGGATATGTAAAATTTGTTCATACACGGGATCAGAAATAAAAGTTGAAGTTAAAAATGGATCTATTCCTTCATAAGAGGACTGTATTTGTAGAAAAAGGCTGGTGAACAAGGGAAATGTTGTACCCTCTCCTAAACCAGACTAATGTTTACTCTTGTGTTTTGAAGTTTTTCTCTATCTCTCCGGTTTCTCCTGCTCAGTTTTTTCTTGCCACTTTTTGCTCTGTCCATCCCCTACTTATTGCTGGTTTCCATGGTTACTCCGTAGGCCCTCTCTCCTTTCCTTTTTATTCCTATTTCTTCCCACACTTTCCCTTCCCATCTCCCTCCCCACACTCTCCAAGGTTGATCCTATCCTCTTTTTTGGCTTAATTACTATTTATTGTGGACAATCCTTAACTCCACAAGCATTTACTGACTGACTTGTGTGTGCCAGGCATTCTTCTAAGAACTGGGGATGCAGTTATAGCTTAACATTTTTAGTGGTTTTAGGCTTGCAAATCTTATTTTCAACTGGCAATGATCATCACAGAAATTCAAATATTATTGTATAAATTTACATTAACATAAAATATGTGTTCCGAAGACGAATGTTTAGGAAAAAATGAGAAACTGGTTAGCAGCTTGAGCCAGCAGACTTTTCCTACCTCTTAACTTGGAAAGAGTATCTGTTTATTCTTGGTATTAAGGTAGCATGATTGATGAGAAAATAATTTTCCCTTTTTGACACATATTGCACTGGGTAGGATGCAGTTGGGAAGTCCCCATGCTGACAGCTATTAATGGCAGAAAACCTGTTTGAGGCAGATGCCAGAAGGGAAAGAACTAGGAAGTGTCATCTTACTCTGGTCTACTTGGCTCTCACACTTTGTGGATTGTACTGGATCGCTGTGAGCCAGCTTTCTGGACTTTAGATTATCTTGATTGACTTCTTTCTTGGACTGGAGTTATTTGGTAATGTTAATAAGGACTTTCCAGAGGAATAGCTAGGAAAAATAGCATCAAACCATTCATGTAGTTGAAAGCAGACATCTTTGGTGATATTTATATTGGGCAGAGACTGTGCCTTATTTTGGGTTATGTATAAAGACATTCTTGGCTTCCAGAATTCTAACCCTAATGTAATTTGCAAAATTATTTGGTTTGGAAAAATGTAGAAAAGCCAATTTTTAAATAGTCACGTAGTTCTTACTTTCAGTCCATTGAGAAGCTTAAAGATCAATGTGAAGCCACGCCCCACTAGTGCTATTAAAAAACCCCAAACAGTTCATTAAAAAAAAAAGAAGAAGAAAAGAAAAAGTCCATCAGAGTAAAAACAAATAGCCCACATCTTTTCCTACCTAGACTATTTGCTTCTAGACTTTCTGGGTGTTTTTTTTTGTTTTCTATTGTTATGCTGTTGAGGACTCCTCTTCCTTTTGAATTCAAGATACCAAAAGGCTTTGTTCTGGAACTGTTTTCCACCAAAGCAGCTGGTGGTCTGGTAAACACAGAAAGAGTGAGTAGCTTTTAGGGAGCCTAGCGTTCTCTTCGTAGACCCCTGTTCTACAGTTCCCTAGTGCTGGTCAGTACAAAGCCGCTCTCTGGTATTTCAGTCCCAAAGACCTATAGGCTAATTATGAAGACACACCAAACCACGGTGGTGGGTTCTGTTGTAGGCAGCCACTTTGAGTTTCCTTTTGTGTTGCTGGATGAAGACGAGACCAGTGAAGTTGAAGAGAAACACAAATGCATCTGCGCTGGGGATGGGATAGGAAACAGACAGGAAAAATGAATGAGAGTAGAGAGCACATTAAGGTAGGAGCAATATGGAAACTCATAAAATTTCTCGGAGGCATGGTAACTGCTGAGTAGAGTACAGTGGAGGGGAGTGGAGAGGAGGGAATGCATTGAAATACCCAGTGGGTATCAGGCCCTGGACAAAGATTTTCCTAACCTCTCTTATTTAAATCTCACAACAAAATTAGAGTGTGACTATTATCCCTAACTCACAGATGAGAAGGTGAAAGTTCAAAGACAGGAGATAGTTTGTGCCAGATCACATGGCTCGTAAAATGACAGAACTGGTCTTTGAACCCAAATTTGAAGCCAGAAGCTTTGCTTTTTTCCAACACCCCACCAACAATAGAAGCTATCCGTCGACTATTTTATTTCATGATGCGTCAAGAAAGAGGGCCACGATGTCCCCAGGGTTGCTGGAAGTGTAACATCTGACCTCGCAAAGTAAAAACAACTGGAGGAATGAACTTCACAGAGAATTAGGGAAACCATTTCCAGTTTCCAGACGTCAGCCCAGGAAACAGTCTTGACACTCAGCTTGATAGTCCTTATCTGTGGCTTCAAACGACCAGCTGCCAACCTGAGTCTCTGATTCTCCTGTTAGAACCAAAGCGACAAGGAAGCGTGGGCAAAAGAAAGGGTAAGGTGAAGGGTTTTGTGAAGACGCAGCATCTCGGTGGTGTGGTTCACCCCTCACCTTCCACTAATTGGCTGCCGAATGCTTTTCTTCCAAGAGCTAATTAGAAACATCCTACCTGGTGCTTTAGCAACATGAAGATTCTTTCTATTGCTGTTAAGCAGGTTTTTTTTTTTTTTCTTTTTAAAGAAAGAAACTTAATTCAAAGTTTAGTTTCAATATGCTTGAATTTTAATCTCATATTTCTTAGCTGAGGCACATTTTTTCTTTTGGATCAGAAAGCACTCCTGGCTGCTACCAAGAGTAAGAAATACCGTCCTGAGACAGATGTCTATTTCCTCTGCCAGGCTGGTGTGGAAGCCGACCCATGTTTCCTTCCCTATCTGAATGGTGGGGGAAGCAGCAAGGAGATTTCAAACATTCTGCCTAAAACATTTTTTCTCACCCCCAATGCTTTTGCCACATCCACTGTCTTTTAAAATAGCAGCAAAATGGCTCTGGAAGTAGATGGTGTTGATGGCGGGTGAGTGGCTAGGGACTCTAAGCTTATGGGTCACACCTATCCCAAGAGTAGGACAAGTTTGGGGCTGGGTCAGACCTGGATTTGAATCTCAGCCATGATGGTTTACAAGCAGTTTTGTCTTTGGATACTTATGGGACAGACTTGTTCTACAGCATCACCTTTCCTGTGATCTTGGGATTTTAATTAAGGCTCACACATTGGAGACAATGGGTGATAAGTGCTTGTGCTTTGTAAGGAAGGTCTAGACATTTCTTTGTTGACTTTCTTGGGAAGTAGGAAAAGCAGTCTTTGAACTCTGTCCAAATTGCCCACCATCCCCAGTCTGTGAAAGAGAAAAATGAAATGATGTGGGGAGGGAATGGGAGAATTCTTTGAAGGGTCTGAACAGGATTAGAAAAATGCCAGGTTTTTCTCCAGTGCTTCCTTCATGGCCTTGATCCTGGAAAACCACTATTAAAAGCAGGGGCTGTCTGATGGAAAGGAAAACTAATGTGTCATAATCCTGCTGTTTGATGACCTAGAATAGAGATGGGCAAACTTTTTCTACAAAGAACCAAATGGTAACTATTTTAGGCATTAGGGGCCACATGGTTGAAGTTGTAGCAACAATTCAACTCTACCATTATAGAGAGATAGGCTTTCTAGACAATAGGTAAACGTGGCTGTATCCCGTTAAAACTTTATCTCTAAAAATCTACTGGTCAGATTTGGCCTGTGGGTCATAGTGTCTGGACAATGGACACTGGTTTAGAGATTTTCCCATTAGTTCTCCAGGTTGGATCAGAAGAGTGTCTGATGGGCGTTATGAGATAATGAAGACTAGAGTGTCCCATAATGGCCTAGTCAAGAAAAGTTGTGAAAGATTTGAAATGGGCAAAAAAGATGGCTGGGTCATTTAAATGGAAGTTGGGCATTGTCTAGAACACTCTACTTGGTTATATAATTCTCTGGGATCTGCAGCTTTCACTCTCTTTGAGTTATAAAGAGATAATCTCTCTTATAATTTAGTTTATATTATATATTTATACTACAATTTAACTCTATTGTTCCTGTGAATTCTAGAAAATTGATTGATGGTGATACAA